>NC_028356.1:3225376-3525376 GCF_000741045.1 Vigna radiata var. radiata | reverse complement strand
TACTAACCATTACAATAAACAATCTCCTTCATATATATTTATAAATAAACAAATATACAAATGTCTTTTTTGCAAAGTAAGTCATATAGAAATACAAAAACAACATAGTAGTATCCATATTTCGTATTATATTTTCCTAACTAAGCATATATTTATGAAAGTTGTAAAACAAGTCAATCCGACCTATTTTTATTTTACCTGGATCATCAACAAAAAAATAAGACAAGGCAAATTAATCCATCATACCAAAATAAGTTAAGGTTTAAACCTCTTTTTGGTCCTTAAGTTACAAGCGGATGTTCAGTTTAGTCCCTGGTTTTAAAATGTAAATCTTTGGTCCCTAATGTTGGGGGGAGGTACGACACACACATAGAACTCCACACATGGTAAGACATTGTCCGCTTTGGCCCAAGCCCTCACGGGTTTGCTTTTGGTACCACTCCAAAAGGCCTCTAACCATTGGAGATATCTATGTGTATATAAACCCTTGACCAGTCCTTCTTTCACTCAATGTGAGACTTTGTTTGCACTCTCCAACATCCTCCCTCAAACAAAGGACTATGGTCACCTTCCTCCCTCGCTGCGGAAGTCTTGTCTTTTTCATTCGAGTACACCATGGTCAACACGGAGCATTTCTCTCTGTAACTCTGATCCACCATCATCTCTGTTTCGTTGCCACTCTAACATTGGTATCCAAAGCTTTCAGGTTGCCGAACCTGGGAAGTGCCTTCAAAAAAAAAAAGAGAAGATTTCTGCAACAGAGAAAATCACGTTGAGAAGATGGCAGGACTGATACAGAATAGTCTACCTGTATTCGATGGTAAGAACTTTGAAGATTGGTGTGTAAAAATGGATGCCATCCTGGGCTTCCATGAAATTGATGAAATTGTCAAAGAAGGGTTTAAAGATCGCAAAGACGGCTACAGATGAAGAAAAGAAAGTGTATAAAGAGAACAAAAAATTGGATTGCAAGGCGCGCATGATCTTGCATCAATGCATTTCAGCAACGATTTTCCAAAAGGTATCCAAGGCTACGACAGCGAAGGAGACTTGGGAAATTCTATGGGATGGGTATGGAACTGCTGGCAATATAAAGGAGATTAAACTACAGTCCCTGAGACGACAATATGAGCTTCTAAACATGGGGGAACAAGAAACGATTCAAGGCTACATCAGCAGAATTCAGGTGATTGTCAACGCAATGCGGGCATGCGATAAAATCGTCAAGGACAAAAAAATAGTTCATAAGATTTTGCGTACGTTAACACCCCAGTACGACCACATTGTCGTGGCGATTGTAGAAAGTCGAGATTTTGAGAAAATGAAAGTGGAGGAATTACAAAACTCACTGGAGGCTCACGAACAGAGACTGTTAAAAAGAAAAGTTGCGGAACAAGATGCGATCCAAATCAGCCAAGCATTACAAGCCAAGATGCAAAAGGGTCGTGGATTTGGCAGAGGTAGAGGTAGAACAGGAGGTGGTCGTGGAGGCAGAAACGGAGGAAGGTCCGCTAATAATTTGGAACAGAACAAAGATCTTGAAAATAATGAACATGGCAGCTGCAGAGGCAGAGGAAAAACAAGAGGTAGAGGCGGTAAAAGGAATACTGACAAGAGAGGTATACAATGTTACACATGTAACAAGTTTGGTCATTATTCAAGTGAGTGCTGGCATAATGAAGATAATAAGAAAGAAAAAGGTGGTGAGGTGAATCTTGCAAAGGAAGAACTAACTTCGGATTCGGACCATGTAGCATTGATGAATATTGTTGTGGATAAAAGACATGACAGTAAGAGGAAATCACGTGGTGATTCCATACATCATACGCTTGGCAGTACCAAAGAAAGGTGTCAAAGAAATGAAAGAAATGTGTCCCAAAAGGAACATGTGTCATCGCTTGGAGAAACGACACATGCAGAGGAACAAGTGTCGAAGAGAGCCGTCTCAAACGAAATATGCGTCACAATGCCACTAAATGAAGATGTGTCACTAGCTGGAGTCACTAACTACACGCAGGAGGATATGTTGTGGTATCTCGACTCAGCATGCTCTAATCACATGACCGGGAATCGAAAATGGCTGATCGACTTAGACACTGGTGTGAAAAGCGTAATACGCTTTGCCGATGACAGTATCGTCCGAGCTGAAGGCATAGGTAAGGTACTGATTGCACGCAAGGATGGAAGACCAGTTTACATGCACAATGTTCTTTATGTTCCTACTATGAAAAACAACCTTCTTAGTCTTGGCCAGTTACACGAGAAAGGGTATACCATGAAGATGGAAGAAGGGCATATCAAGGTGTTTGACAAAAAGCAACGGATGATACTCAAAGCCCCCATAGCCAGTAATCGCACATTTCGTGTAAATNTGAACACNGCANAGATTCAGTGTATGAAAGCTACAAATATAGAAGAAAATTGGTTGTGGCATTATCGCTATGGACATCTAAACTTTAGAAGTCTGAAGCAACTTAAAGAGAANAAGCTTGTGAGTGGAATCAGTGNAATTNAGGCACCTAAGCAAGTCTGTGAAAGCTGTACTATGGGAAAACAAACACGTTCTGTATTCAAGAAGCATGCTCACAAAAGGGCGAGACAATTACTAGAAGTGGTATATGTTGACCTGTGTGGACCATTTGACATATCTTCTCTAAGAGGTAATAAATACTTTCTATTGGTTGTAGATGAGTTTTCTAGGAAACTTTGGGTTTATTAGCTAAAAGAAAAATGTGAAACTTACACCAACTTCATCAATTTTTGTACCATGGCCGAGAGACAATCGGGCAAGAAGATCAAGATATTTCGTACCGATGGAGGAGGTGAATTCAACTCAAGAGATATGGCAAGGTTCTGCACTGAAAAAGGAATAATACATGAAGTCACAGCTCCCTATACCCCACAACATAACGGTCTAGCTGAAAGGAGAAACNGTATGCTTCTTGACATGGTCAGATGCATGATCAAAGGAAGAGATCTTCCGCGTTACCTNTGGGGAGAAGCAGTCTCGACTGCTGCATATTTGTTAAACAGAAGCCCAACCAAGGCATTACCAAGCAACACCCCAGAGGAAGCATGGTCAGGGAACAAACCTGATGTACGACATTTGAAGATTTTTGGATCTATTTGTTACAAGCACGTTCCAAGTGAATTAAGGAAGAAACTGGATGACAGAAGTGAANCACTTATACTAGTTGGATATCATCCTACTGGAGCATATAGACTATATGACCCGATAAGATCTAAAATTNTGATTAGCAGGGACGTGATTGTTGATGAATCTACTATATTCAAGTGGAATGGTGGTGAGACTAGCACAGATGACACTCCTAGTGCAGTGATTACCACTTTACTGGAAGAGAAAAGTCGTGACCAAAATGAAACAACAGCTGTCACAGAAGAATGAATGCTAGACGCTCAAGGAGGATACGATTTCCATCAACGAGGCTTACAAATCATGAATTATTCAGAGATAATGAGATAACAGACACAGGTGACTTGGTACATCATGCTTTACTTGCAGGTACAAAGTCTATAACTTGGGAACAAGCTATCAAGGATGATAAATGGAGAGAAGCTATGGTTGAGGAATTGACTTATATAGAGAAAAACAGAACGTGGACGTTGGTAAATTTGCCTGACTATAAGAAAGCTATTGAAGTAAAATGGATATTCAAAACNAAATACAAACCTGATGGGAAGATAGCAAAGTTGAAAGCTAGATTGGTTGCCAAAGGATTCTTGCAGCAACCTGGGATTGACTTCACAGATGTATACGCCCCTGTAGCTAGATTGGAAACGGTGAGAATCGTGGTTGCAATTGCCAACTCAAACAATTGGAGCATCAACCAGATGGATGTTAAATCTGCATTCCTCAATGGTCCCCTCGAAGAAGAGGTTTACGTATGCCAACCACCTGGTTTTATCAAGAAAGGCCATGAAATGAAGGTATATAAACTCAACAAAGCTCTATATGGTCTTCGTCAAGCACCAAGGGCATGGAACAAGCATATTGACTCACTACTCATCAGGTATGGATTTAAAAAATGTGCTGTAGAATATGGAATATATGTCAGATTGTGTGAACAAACAGGTACCTTGCTGGTGTGTTTATACGTGGATGACTTGTTGGTCACGGGGAACTCAGTGCAAGAGATCGAAAACTTCAAAGTGAAGATGAAGAATGACTTGGAGATGACAGACCTTGGTGTTCTGGGATACTTCCTTGGATTAGAATTCGTTCAAACCAAAGAGGGAGTACATATGAATCAAAGGAAATATATCATCGAAACTCTGGAGAGGTTTAAGTTGAAAGATTGCAACAGCGCACCTGTTCCTGTCATTGCCAACATAAAGCTCTCGCTGCAGCAAGAAGAAAGCAAAGTTGATGCAACGCTGTACAGACAAATAGTTGGGACATTGCGTTACATTTGTAGCAGCAGACCAGACATAAGCTTTGAAGTGGGTCTCATTAGCCGGTACATGCAGGATCCCAGACAATCACACATGGCAGCTGCAAAGCACATCCTCAGATACTTAAAAGGTACAATTGACTACGGTATTTACTTTCCTAAGAAAAATGACATGTCAACGAATATTTTGGATGCATGGTGCGATGCTGACTGGAGCGGAGACCAAGTAGATAGAAAGAGCACTTACGGGTACATATTCAAACTAATGGGAGCCCCTGTCTCATGGTGCTCAAGGAAACAAGTTGTTGTAGCACTCTCCTCATGCGAAGCAGAGTACATCTCTACAACCGAGACTGCCTGCCAATGCACATGGATTGAAGCTATACTACATGATTTGAAGNTCGAANAATGNAGACCAACATGCTTGAAAATAGACAACAAATCAGCTATTGACCTAGCCAAAAACCCAATATCTCATGGGCGTAGCAAGCATATCGAGACAAAGTATCACTACCTAAGAGATCAAGTAAGCAAAGGAAAGTTGGAACTGATCTATTGCAAGACAGATGAACAAGAGGCTGACATATTCACGAAGTTATAAAAAAAATGTATCAAATGAGTCCTTTTTTGACTTGAAATATTGTTTTTGGTTGTTTCTTAACAACTGCTACATCTTTAGATTGCTTTCATTTGTTTCTTAACAATAACAACACTTTAGATTACTCTTTGTACTTTGATCATGAACATCCAAAAAGGACTCATTTAATATTTTTTTATAATTTAAGAATCAAAGGTTTACATTTTAAAAACAGGGACTAAATTGAACATCCGCTCATAACTTAGGGACCAAAAAGAGGTTTAAACCATAAGTTAAATACTTTGATTTATCTCGTCAATGAATAAACTCATGAATTAATTCATATTTTTGTATTATTTAATCATATAAATATTGAATTATTATATTATAGCTAATAATTAAATTTAATTATAACTATCAGTAATCTAAATTACCATCTCATTACTTAATTGTATCTTTGAATTAATATAATATCAAAACTAAATATATTACATTAAATTTGAAAAAAAAAATCAACGACAGGTCCCTCCCAGCCTAACTTTCACATGCGAATTCAATGGATTAGGTGAAATGCATAAAACAGCGTACCACATTAAAATCTTCCATAAGATCCACCAAATCAACGGGTCAACCCGAATGTCGTGACCCACTTTAACAGCGCAACATGTAATTCATTTATGTCTCTTCTTGTAACGTATTACATAGGACATTTACAACAACGAACTAAAAACAGAGAGAGATTAAATACAAGTTGCAGAGTGATGTAACAGATCTTCTTTAAACATAACTTTTATCACAGAATATCAGTAGAAATTGTAATAAGGTTAGAAAAAAACATATTTTATGTAATGAAATAGAGGTTTATGATCTAACATATTTTGTACCGTTAAAATAATATGTTTAAAATTTATATATTTATTTACTGTTAATAATAAAGAAATACATAATTTAATATAATTATAAATATAAAAAAGCTACATATAAATAAAGAGTTGTCCTTTTTTCTTTCAAATGGTTCAACTTAATTAGAATTAAAATTTACAATTATTTTTTTAATATAAATAATTTTAAAATTTTGAACTCATTAATAATTAAATTAAAAATAAATTTATCAGGTATTTATTTTTTAGTGTAAATATTATTTAATGAAATTGACTTTTATGATCCTAAGCAGATTTTGACCAATGTTTTCCAATGGTTAAAATTTAAAATTTATATATTTATTTATTGTTGTTAATACAAGGAAAAATGTGTATATAATTTAATTTAATTATAGTTATAAAATAAATTATATATATATATTTAAAGAATTATTATTAT
This sequence comes from Vigna radiata var. radiata, assembly GCF_000741045.1. Classification (NCBI taxonomy): domain Eukaryota; kingdom Viridiplantae; phylum Streptophyta; class Magnoliopsida; order Fabales; family Fabaceae; genus Vigna; species Vigna radiata. The sequence continues at coordinate 3,519,067 of NC_028356.1, read as the reverse complement.
TATTTTTTATTTTTAAAGTCACTATTAATTTTTAAAATCATCAATAATTAAGTTAGAATTAAAATTTGCTGTCATTTTTTAATAGAAATATATTTTTTTTTAAATTTTGAACCTCTTGATAATTAAATTAGAACTAAAATTATCACCTATTTGTTTTTTAATATAAATAACAATATTTTTAGTAAGAAATTTATTTTGCATTTTGTTTTGTAATATTGTTTTGACAAGTTTTATTGTATAAATAGATCTTTTTGTTATAAATCTAAGAAAACAATATTCAAAATAAGATGAATTAAGTGATTAATGAAGCAAAATGTCCTTAACTTCCCTATATTAACAAAGATTGACATAGTTCAAACTTGATAAATTGTTCAAATTTGGATGATTAGTAACATAAACAATAAAATCGTAAAGTCGAATTTTTAAATTAATTCTTTTTTGTTCACTAAAATTAAAAAGATAAAAAAAGAACATCACAATGCATATATAAACAATGTGTGGCCTTTAGTGCGTTAAGAACAAACTACTTCAATGTAGTTGAGAAATTTACAGTTTTTTCTTATATTAACATTTTTTTTTATGTTCTAAATTCTTGTTTAATAAATACATATGATCTAAGATAACTAAACTTCCTATTACGATACAAAAAGGTATTTGTTCCTCTCATAATCTCAATCTTTTTTTATGTTTATCATTACTCTATCATCGTTTGTTTCTATCATATTTCTTGTTTGTTTCTTCTTTGGATTTTTTTTTCTACTCATAAGACTACATGTAAAGTTATGGCTAATCCCAACTGGCGTCAGGTAATGGCAGAGGAGATGACAACCTTACATTCTAATGGCGCGTGGGAACTTATTCCTTTACCTCAAGCAAGCAAACTGTAAAGACTGGAAAAGTCAGCCAAAGAAGGAGCACACGTGGCAGTTGATGAATGGGTGGTGGTTAAAAGAAAATATATGTAAAATAAAACATAGTTTAAGTTATTAAAACGTAACTTAACAAGCACTCCCATTTTCATCTCTAAAACTTCAAAGCCAACTTTCTCTCCTTTGCTTCTCCTTTTGTCCCTTCTCATCTTTTCCCTAATCTGAACCAGTGAATCTCAGTTTTGGTAGTGTCCTAGCGATCACGGAGTAGAAGGCCTTGCTTCCATCCGATCAATTCTTCAATTTCCTCACCAGTACGTTATTTTCCCTTCCTCGTGCAACTGTTGGGTTGTGAACATTCAACTGATCTTGCTGCATGTAGCCCATGGTGTTTCTCTCTTCCCAATTCTAGCCTCAATTTAGTTCTAAAATTTGTTCTCTGTCATCAATAGATCATCCGTAGGTGGCCTACCATTCTGAAAGTAGAAAGGGCGTGTTTGGGGTCTCCTTGAGCTTGACTGCCAATTAGAAGTAAGGGAAGCTGGGGTTTTGTCTCTGTTATGTAAATTTCTTGAATGCATGAGAAGATTGTATGTCAGATTTTTATAATAGTTGAATTGAAGATGATGATTCTGCCTAGTAGAACCCGTACTGTTGATTAGTCTTATTTTTGTTTGTGAATGGGTGCTTATGAACTGGATTGATGGTGAATGATGTATTCAATTATATGTGAAATTATTCTCTCTTACTGATTTTGAATGTATAAAAATATTTTTTAATAGTAAGGCTGTTAGTTTAATTGGATATATTGGTTTTAAGAAGTAATTGAGAGGAAGTGAGGTAGTCAAATTAGGCAAACTGAGTTGTAAGTTGTTCGGGATGGTGGAGATAGGATAGATAGGTCAATTAGAACTTATTTGAGTCATTACAAAAGTCTAAAAACTGAGAAAAATGGTAGAATTGAATTTAGGTTCTTTGGAGAAGGAAATTTGAGCTTCTAGATTAGGAGTCAATGTTTATTCATTAGAGAATAATGTTAAGAACGTTTATAATCCCTTAGACAATTTTAATTCATCATATAGATCGAGTTGGGAGTGTTAGAAACTCATCAAAGTGTCCCAGATGCACTAAAACCAGAAAAAATAGGTTGCTATCAAAAACTGATAAGAATAATCGATTATCCAACTTGATAATCGATTATTCTAGTCAGAACATCATATTTTCTTCAAAGTTCACTTAAATAATCGATTATCATATGTAATAATCGATTATCATACGTAAATAATCGATTATCATACGTAAATAATCGATTATCATATGTGATAATCGATTATTGTTGTCAGGAAATCATCCAAGACAGTTTTGAGTGGTTCTAGGGGTTCCGGGTATCATTTATGGACGTTCTTTAGGTCGTTCTGGGGGTTTTTGACCCTTCCGGAACTGTTGGTGATGGTTTAAGAGTCTTTTTCTTTGTCTAAGTATGAGTTTAAGGGTATTGGGTTGTTTAGTGGTTTTCTTGGACTATTATTGTCTGTTAATGCATATGGAATGGATTCAATGCTATAATATTACAGTATTCGATTTATCTTGACATAAGTTAAGTTTAAAGTGAAAATTATGGTTATTGGACGTAATTCCATGATCCTCAAGGGAGGTTACATGGTGGTGCCCTGTAGTTGTTGTGATTGACCGTATGAATGGTCGGAGTTCAGGATGGGGTTTACCTTGACATTCTAATGACCATCCATGCTCAATTAGAGAGTGATGAGTCATGTGGTGAGAATAGGAGGAGGTTCTAGTCTTGGGTGTCTCCATTTTATATGGGCCAAGATGAGTTTGGTTGGACTTACACTTGTGTGTGGTCGGGTGAAACCCCTCGGCAATGGCTTTGCAAAGCAGTAGGGCCACCACAAGTGCACAAACCCCTGGAACTCGACATTTCATACTAGTCCGCATGGTCAAATCACGTGGTCTGTCCTTGGTATCAATAAAATGCATTCAGTTACAGTTTGTGTTGTATTATTGTCATTACATGCTTGATATACTTGATTGATAACATGCTTTTTATACCTAGCTTACCCTTGCATTGTGTTTGTTGTATGTGCTTGCCCTCCCCCTTGCGATGATCATCCAATCCTTTGGATGTGAGCAGAGTCAAAGGATGTTTCCCTGGAGCAAGCTTTGGAGACAGAGGATCCAGCCACTACCTCTTAGGACCCTTTCTATTAGATTCTTTTACTATATTTTGAGGAACTTTTTAGTTTATTTGTATTTACTTAATTTCTGATTATTGTTCTTAGATCTCTATATATTTTGAGAGACTTTATAATCTTGTTGTAGTATCTAATTTTCCAGGTTTTATGTTAGACATTTTTATACCATTATGAGAGACTTCCTTTGTATGTAAAGTTTTAAGTTTACAGTTCATTTTGGATGACTGTACTGATTATAATTTCTAAGTACATCTTCATACTGCTCTGTCATATTATAATGATAATATCCTGTTATATTATATTGTACCATATCATTTATGGGATGTCACACAAACTATTGGTTGTCATTGGGTTTACAGTGAAAATTGAACTTAATGGTCATATTGATCGATGAAAAGCTCCCTTAATCGCCAAAGGATATACACAAAGTTTTGGTCTCGATTATGGGGACACCTTTTCCCATGTGGCCAAAATAATTTTTGTTCATATCTTTCTAGCTATGGTTGTTATTCGTCATTGGCCTCTTCATCAACTAGATATTAAAAATTCATTCTTACATGGTGATTTGCAAGAAGAAGTTTACATGGATTAACCCCTTAGTTTTCTTGACGATTATCGTCTTATTTATAAGCTTCAATGATCTCTCTATGGTTTGTAGTCAGACTTGGGTTGGTTATTTCAGTTCTGTCTTGGTACAATTTGACATGACTAAGTGTGAGGCTGATCATTTTGTCCTCTCTTTTCATTCCTCTTCTGGAAAGTGCATTTACCTTGTTTATATTGATGACATTGTATTATAGGTGATGATGAGACTAGGATTCGACAACTTTAAGAGCACATTTCACAATAATTTCATACTAAAGATATGGGCCCTCTAAGATATTTCTTTGTCATCGAAGTTGCTCAATCTAGTTATGAATTGTGATTAATCAGTGTAAGTATGCCTTGAACATTTTTACTAAAATTGCTATGTTTGATTGTTATCCTTGTGATACTTTTGTAGATCTTAATATCACGCTTCTTATCGGTAGGTAGGTAGACTTAACCATCTCACTGTCACTAGACCTAACATCACTTTTAAGATTAATGTGGTAAGTCAATTTCTAAATGCTCATTGTCATAATCATTGGGATTTTGTGACATGTATCCTTCACAAACTTTGTAATATGACATGTATACTCCAACTTGAATAGAAGTGTTAAAACATAATCAAATCAACTGTTATAGATTTATAGAAAATTAAATATTACATAATTTAAAAAATTAAAGTGATTGATTCATAATTATTAAATATATTATAATCAAATTTGAATTATTCTATAAATACATATTGTGTAGTTTGCTTTAGACACACAATTCACTTCCAACATCAACAACAAAATAGATATTTGCCAAAATCGTACTCCTTCACCTGAGACGTGAGTATTGAGAAGAAAAACACTAACAAAGTAACGAAATAACACAAAGCAATCAGTGATAACATCACAAAGACATTGAGACTGCCATGTTTTCCAGGGTTGGGGTGCCAGTGCACTTTTACACGCCCCAAGGACAATGGTAGATGTACCGACCATAGTAGTTAATAGTGCCACTACCATGGAGAATGATTATGATGTTTTCTTCAATTATTCTTTGTTTCTTGAAGTATTGCAATTTTTGTTGTATCGTGAAAAAAAAAAAGGTAACATCGATTTTTTTAACAAACTTAACAAACTGCATTTTACTCACATGTATTATTAAGTATAAATTTCTTTTATCAAATAAACGAATATATATATATATATATATATATATATATTTAAATAACTTTCTTTTCTTATTCTTATTTTCTTGTAATATAATTCAAAAATATTATTCTTATTTTCTTGTAATATAATTCAAAAATAAGGTTGAAGTAACCCACATATGATTTATTTTTAAAAATAAACCGCAATATTTTATTCCATTCCATACATATAGAATAAATTTTCCCACCTTTTTTCGCCATTTTATTGAGATTTAGTTATTCTCATCCCAATCGGAAACAGTGCTTGTATGTTTGTGGAGTTCCACAACAGATCTGAACGATTGATTCTCCATTTTCGTGGGCAATGGGTGGCTTCACCGCTGAAGATCTGTCCACCATCGGCGGAATCGCCACCGTCTCACTCCTCCATTCATTCATCCCCACTCACTGGCTTCCTTTCTCCATTGTTGGTCGAGCGCAGAAATGGACTCTTTCCACAACTCTTATCGTCAGTAAGTTCTTCCTTTCATCACTCTTCTCTTTAATTGCGCAACTTAGGTCACCGACATTTTTATTTTAGTTCATTGTTTTCTTTTGCCATGCTTTTTTGTTGTGTATGGTGCGCGAAACTTCGTTAGGGTTTAGGGATTGGGCTTTTCTTTAGCATTGTCCTGTTGCGGCGTTTGCTTGTTTAGATGCGAGTAGAGTGAATGGGACGAGGAAAAATTTGTTCTCATAAATGAGTTGTATAAAGGTGAAATCTAGTGATGCGATTGAGTTTCCTTATCCTCTTTTCCCTTTCGATGGTATTATCTGGAATCTGAATGCATACGGATTTCTGAAGTGCTACATATTTTCCCACTTCTCTGTGCGTTTGTGTGTATTTGTTCCTTTCCTTGTCTTATATGTGTTTATTACCTAATTAACAATTCAGATATTTGAAGAGGTCGACCGCAGAAATGAGATAGCAAGATGGGGAGATTAATGTTGTTGAGCTTTTATATTGATATTAGATAATTAATTATACCAGTGCTGGAAAATAAAGTAAAAAAAAAAAAAAGAGAGTCAAATTTAGGAAATATTCATAATTCATAATTAATAATAAGATTGGTATGTTTTTAAGAAAAATAAACAAGTATACCAACAAAAATAAGGTAATAAGTAAGTTTAAGTGTCTAAGGTTTGAAGTAATTAAAACATCAGATTCCAGTAAAAGTTGTTAATTAGAATCTTCAATCATCCTCTTAAAGATTTAATTCTGTTTTATTATCATTTTCATTGCTACTGGAGTTTTATTATCACCTCTTTTCCCTTTACCCAAGTGCTTGCAAGCTTAAACGTAGCTACCCGCTTCAATCTTGTTTTCTGCCTAGGGTAGGTTAAAGGCTTACCAGCGCTAGTTGCATTTATAGATTCTTTCTAAGTCACGGTATCATCGTTAAAGATCAAATCATCTTCTGCATCTTTTCCATCTCCACCCTTTTCTCTCACTAACCGCTTGTTGCTATCATCAATATAATTCAAGAGAATGAGATCAATTACACCATCACTCAAAGTGTTCTTTAGCTTGGTTATACTATACTCAATACAAACCAAGTTTTTGTGACTGAAAATACCAGCAGCTACAGCAGTACAGCTGGTAAAAATGATTTGGTTGAAGCAATGGAACGCGTGGTTGATGATCCGAATAATAAGGGATTAAAACAATCAACAGAGAGAGATTAACTGAAAATATGCTGCTGACTATGTGTGATATATTAGACATATAGGGTTGGAGAAAAGAGTAGGCGGACATTGACACTTGACTCCTTTCTCTGAGCTACCATCGTCATTCTCAGTCACTTTTACGCTGATTTCTCCTAAGTGGATTATATTCCATATTTCTTATTCAGTATTGTAATTGTTGTTGTCACGCTGTTTCATTGCTGTTAGCAAATACTGATTGATTTTTACCTGGAGTTTGTGATATATCCTCAATAGATCTCTTACCTGAGTCTTGCAACATTTTATGCTCAAGCCTACTTATTATTTGAATAAACTATATTACAGTTTAGAAAAAAATGAATGTTAATTTCGTAATGTTATATACTAAACTTACAAATGTAAATGATTTAATATTAACCTACATATTCACATTATGGCAAACTACAAGTCAAGCTCAGTAATGGAAAGTCTTTACAAATTTGGTATATGTGATCCGTACATCCTCTACTACTCAACTTTGGTGTAAACGTTATTTGCATTAGTATTTACATGGAACTTTTTCTTATTGCTAAATTTTAAAAAACGAACATTCACTTACTAGGAGCGTTTTTATTATGACTACTTGCAATTTGGCTATCTTATACATTATCAGCTATTTAAAGTCTTACCTATGATTTTTCCATTTTAACTAAACTTACCATTGCATTTATAAAGTGCCTTCTGTCGCTTCAATATCAAGATCAATTCTTGGATGGCTGTAAAAGAACTAAGGATTTGGAAAATGACTTGCTGGATGTAATGGATGGTAAAGTCGACAATCTCATCTTCAACCAATGATTGCCAAAATTTCTTTTTTCCTATCTTCATTACTGATAAAGCACTTTGAATCATAAATGCTTTAAAAAAATCGGAGTTCAAAAAAGGAATGGACCGGAATGCTAGAAATCATAAGAACAAAGAGAAAAGAAAATCAAATGTGAATTCAGAAACAAAAATTGTTGTTCTTTATATATATAGAAAAACGGAGCACAAAACAAAGTGAACAACAACACCAGAAACCAAATCACCAGGAATTTTTTCTTTTAAATGAATCACAAACAGCAAAACACAGAAAAATTATAAGAAAAGAACGTACTGGACAAGAGAGTTGGTTCCCATTTCCCAGCGTGCTGGACAATGAGTGGGTAAACAGAGCAATAGAAGAGAAGCAACAAAAGGGGAAAACGGTGCAATAGAGATTGTATTCAGAAGAATCTGGCTTGCTGTCTGGAAAATGCAGCTGAGAAGGCTGGGTCACGCCTGAGGTCATTTAATTATATTTTTGTTTATGGCTGCATTTGATGCTGGATCATTGCGCTCACATGACTTAAAATGGGCGTTTTCCTTGTCATGTTCAAGGACTATTTATTAATATAAGAATTGGAAAATTGTTTGGGAAAACCATTCAAATGAATTTCATATGTGGACTTCTAGAACAATTGACATCGTGGTATTCTTACTTCTGGCACTATCAACTCAGCTACAGCAATTAAGGATTTCAATAATTGTGTAGCTTATTATGGTGTTTGATTTTACCTTTATACTTATAGTAAGACTCAGATGATTGTTCTACGATTCTGTTGACAAAGGTTTTTAACCTTATTCATTTTGTTTCATGCAGCTGCTCTTGGAGCAATTTTGCATGTAATATCCACTTCACTGCTTGGTATAACGGCAATTACCATGGCGAACACCATTGCTGGTGAAGAAACAGTGCATAAGGTTGCTTCACTTTTGCTTGTATTTCTGGGTGGTAGTTATATACTGTTGTTTCTGACGGGAAAGGGTGGCCATAGTCATTCACACAACCAACCAATGGAGAAAATGGCTGTAGCTGGACTTATTCTTGTTCCCGCTTTGTCTCCTTGTGCTACAACTCTCCCAGTATTTCTCGCAGTTGGAAATTCATCTTCCATGATGGTGCTTGCCATCGTAGTACTATTGTTCAGGTATGAGTTAATTGCCTCAAACAATAGGATTTTTTCCGTCCTGCTATTTTATGCTTTGTTTTCAAATGAGTATACTCGTCTTCTGCTTCCATAGGCATGCTTCGTGGATCTTTGTTGACCTATTGTTATTTAAAGTGATATGTTATTTATTGGAAAACGGTATCAATGATTATCAATGTTTAAAATTCTGATGTTGACGATGACATCGAATAAAGCAAAGGTCCCCAAGAAATTTTTTACAGATCATGAAAATGTGTTTTCACAATTGAGAAGCTAATGAAATACATTCTATTCAATGTTGTTAAAAGTGAACCAAAAAGTGCTAGGTTGGGATTAGGGAGATTCCAGTTCATGTTGATCTGTTTTAACTAGCTGGTTGAATCTTTAGGACATCGTTAGAATAATTTACATGAAACATTATAAAATTCAAAATCTTTTAGAAAAAGTAAATTGATTAAACCAGGTCGAGTGATTTAAAGTTTTCTGCAGTTGTTTGACCACCACCTCAGTTTTGAGATTGAATTATAATCAGACAAGTGACAAATCATGGTTAGACCAATTGGGTTGCTTGAACATTTGCCAACAACGTTAGGAAATACTTAATACTTGAGTTTTAAGTTGTAATTCCCATGAAACAATATACAATTTATACAACTTTTTAGGACATGTGAACAGGAGGTTAAACCAGGTTAAGTAATTTTAACAGGTCATAACATAAGATGTTTGACTGTCAAATCAGTTTTGAGACTGAATTATAATTGAACAAGTGTCCAATTAATGGTTAAAACTGGTTGGACTGCTTAGTCTGGAATCCGACAACAAAATCTCCATGGCTTGAACATTTGCTTAAAGTGCATGGAAATACATGGAATGTCAAGTTATAATAACATGGCATCGTGCAAACCATTTTTTATGACAACGTATGCTAAGGCTTCTAATAAGATTGCGGTCTTTTGTTATAATTTCTAATGCTGTTCTGCAATAAAAAAATCTTTTAGGGTCTATAATATCTTAATCAGGTCTGATGCTAGTTTGGTTTAGATGCCAATCAAGTTAAAAAAATGTTCAGATTTTCATTACTTTTATCAAGCTTCACACTTGTCGCATTTACAGTACAATAACTGTGATGACTTCGCTGGTAGCATTGTCGTTTTACGGAGCCAGTCAGCTGAAGTTTCACTGGGTGGAGCGGTATGACAAACTTCTTGTTGGTTCAGTGCTTTGTTTAGTTGGAGTATTGACCCTACTTTTCCATGATCATGATCATGGAGACGTGATTTCGATTGGAGAGCAGCACTCACATAGGAAGATTATTTCCTTTTGAGATCTATAAATGTTTTGTAATTACATGTTTTTGAGCATCGCCAAGGTGGTGTTTTCATCTTGTAGTAGAAGGAAAAGAAAAGAAGGAAAACAGATGTTTCTGTTCAGTTGTATACTGAGTTTACAGTGAGAAGTTAATGAATATTAAAAAATTATCAATTAGTTTAGTCTAGTTCTGAAAGAATGACCACTCCCCAATTTCACTTTCACTGTCCTCTGACAGATTATTGTGCTTTTAAACTTTGTATTGGAATCAAAATGTTTTATAATTGAGATAAGCATTTTTTATCAGTACTGATTCGTTTTACTTGTTTTCATTTTAAATCTTTATAATCTACTTATCTTATTGTTTCCAGCAAACAAGTACTCCTCTCTCTCTGTACAATTAAAATAAAAAATCTGTCAACGTAATTTTAGAGCCTCACTTTGGCACATACGGTAAATTTATCAACATTAGCTTATAAAAATGAGTTTAACCACGTACCTTATTTTATATTAAGAGTTAGATCCTTAAATTTAGTGTATTATGTCTTGATGCTCAATTTGTAAATATTTATTTTAGTTCCTCAATAAAATAAAGCAAGTTTTCGATTCTAAACATTAAATTTGAAAAAAAAGTAAGATAAATAATGTAAAACTATCTTCAGTCAAATTTAGTATTAAGAACTAAAATAAGATTTTACTATATTTAATTAACCAGAACGATGTTTTTAAAATGTGGGGATTAAAAAAAGTCAAACTATTATTTTACCTCATCTAATATGTCAAAGTCTATCTGATACAAAGAAAGTGAAAATTTAATTAATAAATGATTTCCGATCCTTTAGAGAAATGATGAAGATGAAGTTTTGATGATCTCCAATTCAAGTAAGGAGATATCAAGATTCAAGAATATTCTTTGAAGATTTGTACTGTTATAGAAAACTTTTGTAACTATTGTAGTTTAATGTTTAGGACTTAAATTTTTAGTGGTTTTGATTTCATGTATTTTTATATTGTGTAATTGATGTTCAGAGTCAAAATGGTATTGTTTTAATCGATTAAACTTAGTATTAATTAATTAAACAAAATAAGAGCTGAAAACTCAATTTTCCTTTGTAATAATCGACTGAAATACCTTTTAATTGATTAGTTAACCGACTAATTCACAAATTAATTGATTAAAGGTGATCGTTGGAGTTTTCTAGCCGTTGAACTAGTCGTTATACTCATTTTAATCAATTAACAAGAATATTAATCGATTAAAAACGTTAAATGACTGGAAACGAAGAACGAAAGAGTTTTTACTTGAGTCTATAAATAGGCTCTCATTTTCCTTCAACATTAATTCTTCCCTTGTGTTCTAGTACTCAAAAATCATTGAGACTTGTGTGTTCTTGTTCGGCTTGAGAAACTCTCATCTGTGGAGTTGGTGAAGTACTGCTACGGTGACATAAGAATAACAGGTTCATCTTTGGTGCATCTAAGGACGTGTTTGGGCAAGAGGAGTAATCTTTCGTGAAGTATTGGGAGAAAGCGTTTCCTTTGTGAAGACTCAAAAGAGGTGCAGGAGGTTCATCTCTTGTGGTATCAAGAAAGGTGTTTTTTAAATTTTTACAAATTGTTTCTTTGTCATTGTAATTTGTAATTGTTTTGTTAGTATTGAATTGTTTATCTTGTTTCGAGATAAACCACTAGACATAGGATTGGTAAAATCCGAACCAGGATAAAATTCTCTCAACCTTATTCTTGTTATTTGCTATTATTATTTGCTTACTAAGTTTAATTCAGTAAAAATTAAAAGGGGTATTTAAAAATCCTTTTGGTAAGTTATTCTACACTAACCATCCCAACTGAGCCGCTCTCTTAATGAAGAAAAGATAAACTTTAATGCTTAATTGTGAAAATTAAAAAAAATAGATAAGAGAAATAAAAGAGAAATACTATAAAAATAAACATGGTAAGTAAATGTTGTTTGACTAAAAAGAGATATGATATTTTTTTATATTATCATTATAATAAGTTTTTTCACTATATATATTAAATTAAAAAGAGAGAATTTTTTTCATAATCCATTATACTAAAAAGAAATAGAAGTGACTCCCATCTCATTTCTTCATTTCTTTCCTTATCAATTTTGCATAGAAGGTTTTTTTTTTTTTTTTCATGATAATATCTTTAAATATTAGGTAGGATAGGCTTATAAAAAAATCAAGCATATAAGAATATATTTTACTGAAGGATATTATAGGGCATGTAAAATCGATTTTAAAAAAGTTATTGTGAAGGTAATTTTGAGTTTTCTTATTCTATAAATTTATATAAATTATATAAATATAATTATATAAATGGAATTAGAACATATGTACATTAATATCTATTATTTGCATAATAATTCATGAAAAAAAAATGGATTTATCTACTGAATAGAATATAATTAAAAAAAAAGAATTGATTAAAATTAGATTTAATCAATATAAAAAATATTTTAATTTTAAAATGAATTCTTAAAGTCATTCTAATCAATTCACAAATTCAAATATTTCATTTTCAACCTATAATAAACTGTGATATTTATGAAAAGTATGATGAAATCACTCGTAATCTTAAAGAATTATAATTCCTTCAAATAAACTCTGAGCAACTGCATTTTAAAGAAGTTGTAAAGAATAAAAGGTAGAGACATGGCACAAAGGAAGAGATTCATTTAATATAAAAGAAAAATGAATGGAGTGTTTCTCCCTGCACCTCACCTTCTTCTTCCTGCACCTTCAAATTTACTCATTTATCTTTTGTTTAATAAATTCAAAGCATAATTAATTAATGATTATTTAGCTATATTCCAACCTCCCTGCACCCCCACACTCCCTTCCCGTTCCTATCAGCCTTCACTTTTATAGCATTTCTTTCCCATTCAGTTTTACTATACATTGCTACTGTTTCTGATCCGTGATGTGGTAGTGCTTGCTGGTCCTAGTGATACTTGGTGGTGGTGATCTCGACATTGGAGGAGAGGAAGAAGAAGAAGAGACAGCTCCTGAAGGTTGCAAACTGCGTTTCACTTTAACCGCAATGCGAACTGTGGACAACAACGAAGATGCACCCCCAAAATAAACCAACCACACTTCGAAATGCAGTTAAGGGGTGCCACATCCGCAGTTCACATTGCGGTTGAAGTGAAACGCAGTTTGCAACTTTTAGGAGTTGTCTCTTCTTCTTCCTCTCCTCCAATGTTGAGATCACCACCACCAGCAAACACCACCACACCAGGGATCAGAAACAAAAATAGCAATGTATAAACAGTAAAACTGAATGGGAAAGAAATGCTATAAAAGTGAAGGCTGATAGGAAGGAGGTGTGAGGTGCATGAAGGTTGGAATATAATTAAATAATCATTAATTATGCTTTGAATTTATTAAACGAAGAATAAATGAGTAAATTTAGAGATGCAGGAAGAAGGAAGTGAGGTGCAGGGAGAAACACTAAAATGAATGATACTTTGGAACTAACAACTCTTCCCAAAAGGCATAAAGCTATTGGTCTAAAACACGTCTACAAAGGTAAGAATAATGCTAGTGTAAAGGTGGAAAAATACAAATCATGACTTGTAAAATGCTATATATATGCACAAGTACTAACAAAGAGTATAGTATTTCATGATTGAAGCAAACATATAGACAAGATATATTATTTCATAAGAGAATGAAAAAGGCACACTATTTAATTTGAAGTTTATAATTAATAAAGTAGACCAATAATTTTCTTTAAATTAATATTCTGCTTACTCTTTTGAAAACTACAACCAATATTGTTTAAGATAATTACTGAAAAAACGTTTAGAGATCAATTTCAAAATTCTTATCAATTTAGCGACCTAATTGCTAATTTAACTGTTTAGATAATGTTCTTAGCTTAACTTCGATATGGTTATAATGATTCTTTGTTGAATTTGGATAACGTAATTTTTATGCTAGAATTTTACGTCTTAATTTTATTTTAACTTGGTATTGTTTAAGTATTACTTTGAAACTTTATTTTTGAATTTTTTATATTCTATTATTGTTTGAACATTATAATGATAGAAATTTATTTCAATCATGTCATCTGAGAAGAGAAAATAAAGCAGACTTGTCCTTTTCAATTTATACCTGTGGCTTTTATATAAACTTGCTCCATCCATGAATAAAGATTGGGCTTACTTATACTAAAGAACTCAGTTTATCACCAATATTAGACATGCTCCAAGAAATTAGAGTTTTTAACTTTTGAGCTTTATTGGTATTAGAAGAATACAATTTTGACACCATAGTGCTGGAATTTAGACGGCACAGAAAAGACAAAACCCATGCTTTGGAATATCAAACACACAGAAGCAACCAATAAAATGAAATTTACTTATTAAAATAACTGTTTTATCAAACAACCTGCAGCATAACTAATAACATAGTTTAGTGATATGAACCAAATTGATTTACTAATTTATCAACCTTGTTACAATAGTAATCATTTATCAACCTTGTTACAATAGTAATCAATGAGACAGTCTCAGAATAAAGGTACTTTTTTATCTCTTAGTTTACACACCATATATATTTATTGTTTCGGTTGGGATTATTTCCGAGTCTTCTTACACAATTTCTCGCTTCAGGCCGTTCGGTTTCCACCTCTGCTATTTAAGATTCTTTCTGACGAACGTCAACTTCAACTGAATCCGCCCGGATACCTGTCGATGACACTCCGACGCTCAAGTCAGTTTCAGTGATTAGATAAAAGGGGTAGAGATAGAGAGAGAGTGAAATAAATCCGCATGCAATGGAATCACCTACCTCTTACCCTAGACTCATATTTATAGTTTTTCTCATGGGCCAATGATTAACAAAACCTTAATCATGGCCCAATAGCGGGTCCGTTATAGTTAATCTGGTTTTACCTTAATCCTGAGTTTATTATATTCTGGTTTCCCTCCTTCGCCGGGCGTCATTGCCGCCCGTCACGCCGGGGCTTTGGTGGGAATTCATTTTGAAATCAGATTGGTTTCCGTGTGACCGTCCGTCTCGAATGCTTCGGACGGCTCCATGTACGGCTTCGATAGTGACGCGGAAGCTCGACGCCTTGGTCATACTAGACGTTTCGTCTCTCAGCATGGAGAATGTGGGGTTATCTTGTGGCGATAAAAATCCATGTGGATTCTTCAAGGTTTTTCTTGTGAAGAGGTTGCACCCGGTTATGGTCACCGAGCTTCGTTAGGGTTCTGTTGGCCGGTTTCGACGGAAAATGTTTCGGACCGGCCGACCCTGCTCTAGTACGGTCGTCCGTCCTATTCCCTACTATACATTTATCATTGTAGATTTTATTATATAGAGATTGTTTTCTAACTTTCTGCACTTGATGGGGTTGAGAGCTAAACTCAGATACAAGCAACGGTATAAGTAATATGATTAGTTCCCATGATCGTACGGTCCTTCCACGTAGTCGCACGATCCTCTTATATGGTTGTTCGTGCGGTCTTCCCAGGTTATCCTTCCAGGTCAAACTACCAGGACGTCCCTCCATAGCCGTCCACCTATATCGCGTCAGCTGGTAATGACCTATTAAGTGCTTAATGAAGATTAAGGTGTGATTGGGCCGTTATAAGGCCCATGAAAGATAAAAGCTCATTACAACCAGTATAAATAAAGGTACTAGGTATGTCTTCAAAGTTGCACTCGCTACACATTATATATTACTCTCACCCCTAGATATTACCCTTCGGTCATTTACTGAGCTTCGGAGTGTCTTTGGCGGCCTTCAACAGGTAATCATCCCGCCTTCATCAGACCGTTCAGCCTTCCACACTACCTAGAGCAATCTAGATCTCGTCCATCTGGTCACGCTCGGCACCACTTACACCCAAAACAATCATACTACCTAGAGCGATCCAGATCTCGTCCATCCAATCTTTATGCTCAGCACCACTTTACACCTGAAACAATTAGCTATGAGGAAGAATTATTCATAACCATATACCAACAAATAAGATCAAGTCCTTCAAATTTCTCAGCCTGAGTTTCTTAACCATATGTGTATGTACTTGTCTTATTGACAAAACTAGCTAGTTTAGATAGAAACTAGAAGCCATATTCTTTTACGGGAGTACATGAGTTATTTTGTTCATTTTATTTTCTTTTTCAACAGAAGGAACTGTGTAGGTCCTTCTACATGCATATAAGAAATTACGTACACACATCTTTTTACATTTTTTTCTTTCTTAGTTTTAGAATATTTTAACAACCATAGTATATTATGAATAAGAGGATAAGTCTAAGATATGATCAGAAATAAAATCATGCTACTGAAGAAAAGAAAACTACGTGAGGATTTAGCCAAGAAACCCAACAGATCCAAAAAGAAATTATACATTCGGATTACTTGTCTCTCCCGGAACCAAATTATTAGTGGCATGATGAGTAAGACTGGGAGGTCCATAATTAATTTACTTTTATCATATTTTTATAAGTTTCTATTTATTTGTTGTACGATCCAAATAGTTCATGGTTGCCATGAAGAAAATTGTTCTGAAAAAAAAAAAAAAAATCAAAGATATTGGCGAGGATAATTGGTTTTAATATTTGTAATTTATAAAACTTATTTCTATGCATATTTGATGATGATAGGATTAAAGATGGGATTTAATTTGATATAATTTATTATTAATAAATTAAAAATTGAGGTAAACAAAAAGCGAGAAATTAAAACAATATTAAGTGCTCTCTAGAAAGACTAGAAAACATTTTATCTAAATTTTACTATTTGTTCTATGTTAAGTAGGAACAAGATAGATCTCTCCTTTAAACAGTTGATTTTAGAGATTAGCGAGGAATGAAATGAGAGCAGGACAATTTAAAAAGAATGGTAAGTAAATTTCATTTTTAATCTTTTATAATAATAATAATAATAATAAATAATAATAATAATAATATTATTATTATTATTATTATTATTATTATTATTATTATTATTATTATTATTATTATTATTATTATGTACTTGTCTTATTAACAAAACTAGCTAGTTTAGATAGAAACTAGAAGCCATATTTTTTGATATAAGAAAATAAGAGAAATGAGTGAGAAATACAATAAAAATAAATGTTGTTTGATTAAAAAGGGATAGAAGATTTTTTTTTTATATATTCTCATTATAATAAGTTTTTTCATGATTTTTTCATGATACCTTATATTAAAAAGAGATAGAAGTTTTTCATGATACACTAGAATATATTTTTCATGATAAAAAAAAGACAGAAGTTTTTCATGATACATTAGAATATATTTTTCATGATACATTGAAGTTTTTTTTTTTTTCATATGGTCAACATAGTAAGTTTTTTCATGATACATTACATTAAAAAGAGATAAAATGTTTCTTTTTTCATGATAATATGTTTAAATATTAGGTAAGATAGCCTTATAAAAAAATCAAGCATATAAGAATATATTTTACTGAATAATATACTGGGATTTTATTTAAAAATGTGTATGTAAAATTGATTTTAAAAAAAGTTATTGTGAACTTGAGTAATAGTATCTTAAAAAGTAAGCTCAACCTATAATAAACTAATAGTAGTAATTTAAAAAAAATAGTAAGTTCAACCAAAAACCATATACTGCATGGTTATCCATTGGTGCTGGTACTGATGCGGCTGCTGTCATTGCCGCCAAATAAGTGGGTTGACATAACAACACAAATGGGTTCGGTTCGGATCTGACTCACTCAGGATAAAACTGTAAAACCCAAACCCGCTACCAGTAAATGCAGTCCGTTGACCTGAACATATTTTGAAATTCTTTTAAGTTAAGTAGAAGTAATTTTATCTTTTTTTAGTTTACAATTATTTTATATAAAAAAAATCTATCAACTTAGTAGCAGTTTGGTTTATTTATAAATATGACATGCCAAGGTAAATTTCTTTTAAGATGAAATAGTATGCTAAGTCAAACTTAAAAAAAAACGACAAAATATTAAAAAGTAATCTAAGACACCAAATAGACTAAGTTTGAGTTTTTTTTTTTTTAAATTGGTCAAATCTATTTAAATGAAACACTTAATCTATTTTATTCAAAAAGTGCTAATGTAGTATGCATAAAATTAAAAATATATTTAATGAATTAATTATTGTATTTCTTAAGTATTATTGATAATTAACATTAGTAATATTTATAAATAGAATATATTGGTTAATTTTAATTAGTCAAACAAATTCATTAAATTTATTACTTTTTCAGTCCATGTATATTAAATTATTATGTTTGAATAAATAATAACTGTTAAGTAATTTAATACCTATATATTTTATTTTAAATGACACATTACAAGTTTTTTCGTTTTCTTTTTCTAATTTCATTATCGTTTTAAAAGTAGCCTATGAAGTGTATTTCAAATTTGAAAATTTAATATGTATTTTAATACAACATATTCATACTTTTATCGATAAACTATTATTGTGATAATCTTTTATACTAGAAATACGATCTTAAAAAAAATCTATTGACAATGTTGATAATATTTTTATAAATATACAAAAACTTAGAAAATGTCAAATATATAAAACATATTAAAATTAATTTTTTATTAACATACTTACTCAAAATATAAAATAAAAAATTATAGTGCAAAAGCCCTTACACACTCTGCCAGGAATATAAAACCTGAAATATATATTAATACAAAATCTATAAAAATGTATGATTATACTCTCTTAATTTACATTCTTAATTTTTATTCTAGTTAAATTTCAATAAATTATTTTACTGTTACTAATATATTGAAAATAAATTATATTTTTATCTTTATCATCCATAAAACATTTTAAAGAAGTTAAATCTTAAGCATAAAATAATGTAGAAACTGATGTTGCCTTGTTTTGGATAACAAATAGTTTGACAGTAATATGGAGATCCACACATCAAAAGTAGTAATTAATCTTATTAAATCAGTATTTATATAAGTTAATATTTTGTCTTATTTATTAATTGTTATATTAATAAAACACGATATTTAATTAATGTTATTAATTCAGATATCATATAATTAATTAATGTCAATACTTCAGTGTTTCAATAAATTAATATTTTTATTATATTTCATTAAATTTTATATTTATTAAGTATGATGCATAATTAATTTTAGTATTATTATAAATTCATATATTTTTATTAATTTCAATATTGATTGATTCATTTCAATAATTAAATTTACGATTTCATATGATTATATGTATATGAAAAGTGTATTAATCATTATTACAGTATTTAATACACATATATGAAAATCAAATTATACACTAAAAATATGAAGTGTTTTTTATTATTTAAAATATATTTTATAAGCTGAGACTTTTAATCCAAAGTGTAATATAAATTTACAAAATTATTATATAAAACATGTTTTAAAATATAAAAGTTGAAATATATGTATCTATTTCAAATATAAAAAATACACATATAGTTATTAGAAAACTTAATACCAATAAATATTCAATCATATTCATGCTATTACTATTATTGTTATAAAATAAATTTGAAAAAGATATAAGAACATATTATCATAGTATCGTTTAACTTAAATTCTATATTGTTTTATGTAAACTGTTATGATATATTTTAAATTTAATTACGAATTCTATTTATTATTCATAGAACATATTCAGTATTTTTTTTTATTTCTTAGAAATATATTTTAAAGCAGTGAATAAAATAATAAACTTGTGGACAAATATTAATTTAGTGTTTAATGTTTTTAATGTATTTTTCATATGAATAAGTTTTTTGTTATGTTTTATTAATTGAAGTACGATTAAATATGATACAAAATCGACATTAATAGTATTATGAAATCAAATATGATAACATTTAATCTAATCTGATGGCTTTATTAATATATTTTATTAATGCATGTGATATAGGAAGTTGATTTTTTACTATAAATAGTGAAATAAATAATTAAAATCATAAATGTTATGTAATCGATAGCATATGCTGTCAAAAACATTAAATTAATATTCAATCAAAAGAGTAATCTAAATCAAACTATAAAAACTTAATATACTCGTCTTTAATTTTTTCCATTTTAGACAAAAGATTATTAAAAATGAATTTCTTTAATAGTTTCTTGATGGTCCATAAGCAATTTTTTTAATCATATAAGGAGAAAAAATGAACGATATTACTCAAAAAATAATATCGTATTTTTTTATAGATAAATGTAATTATATCTACAAATACATGTGTTAAATCATAAATTACATTAAAAAATTGTATCAATAACAACAAAGTCTATCCCATTACTCTAGTCAACTGCATAGTCAACAAGTCATTATTTGTGTTGGTTGAATAATAAATATTTAAAAAAATTTGTATAGGATCTCTCAAAAATATTTTCCAATATTTATTTTTTTATATATAAGTGTTTTTGTATTTTTTTTTCCCTTTCTTACATATATATTTGTGTATAAAATTTTATTGCTGTGCTACTCCAACTTTTTTTCTATTGTCGCTTTAAAACATTTACAACATAAAATATAATTAAATACATAATAAATAAAACTTGAAAAATGCATGTACTCATAATATTCTTTGATTTTTTTGCCCTATATATTTAATTATTTATTTATTTTGCATCCTTATTCAGAAAGAATCTAATATGACTATATTGGATCTAACTTATGTATAGTGAATTGTTGCATTTTACGGGAATTCACTTACAACTACTAATTAGCAAATTATCGATAATTAGTTAATTATCCTTGAAGTCTTTCTCTTTTTATTGTAATTAATTCCAACTTTATTAAATTCGAGATTAACCAAGGTACGCGTTTTGTTATTCCTTTGATAATTTGTATATCAAATAAGCAAATAAATGAGTAAAGAGTAAGAATTTAATTTCCTTTTGTATATGTTTTGAAAGAAGATTTTAATATAAATAAGAGATAATCCTGCAAATTATTTTTCATTATAAAATAACATTTTCTGAGTTTCTTCTCTAAGATTTTGTTTTTTTTTTTTTGTTTTTTTCACATTCATGATGAATCACTTTTTGTCTCCCAAGAGAGAAATGGTTCAAAAGAATGGAAGCAATAAATATCAATCTCTTGGAGTTAATTCAGAGGCACCTCAACCCAGATCTAACAATTATCCTCGTCTCATCAATTTCATGCAAGGTATATAAATTTTAAATTTTTTTATTAATTTTTATATTTTCATAAAGTTCATATTGTATTGTGTTAAAAATTATGAATTTATTTATTTGATTTATTTTTATGTGTTTAAATGTAGGTGTTGAAGATGTCAAAACTCAATCTATGGTTCCTTATGCATCTTCTTCAAGTAGAAATATCAACATTCATGCATCAAGAACAACAACAACAATATATGATCAAGGGTTGAAATTTGGTTATCGTAATCTTCTGAGCTCTCCTTCACAAATACACCCAATTAAAAATTTTGTGCAAGGTATACAAATTCTTTTTCTAATATAAATATGGTTTTAATTCTCCAATTTTTAGTTAAATCTTGAATATAAAAATTGTATTTTTAACCTTTGTAATTAATATAAGGTTTAGTACTTATTTTAGTCTCTAGTTTTGGACTTTCTGTTTAAAGTTCTCTTTTCTTTTAACCAAATTTTTAAACTTTGTTCACATCATTCATTTTTTTTTTTCATTTACACCTTCAATCATATCAAACTGTCACGTATTGCAAAAACTATACATATCATTCACTTTTGGCTAGATGGACAATTTTACCGTTATCTTTTTAATGTCCTAAGTCAAAAGGACTATTTTGAACCGTTTTCTATAAAATATAGAATTTTACTGTACTTTTTTAAAAAATAAGACCACTTTGAATAGAAAGTTCAAAACTAAAAACCAAACGATGAATTAAACCTTAATATAAAAAAAAAAAAAAACTTGTTACAATCTCGTCCAAATGTTTTTTTTCCCAACGTTGAAAAACAACTCATGGTAAAACGTTTGTCGGTAAATGATTCATATATAATCAATAGTCAAGCTATTTGAGACCAAACAACTGAAATGGGTTTTTTTTTTTAATTACATTTGAAATTTCAGAGTCAAAAACAAATTTACTCCAATTCTTTTTTTAGATTGAAATATGTTTAAACCTTCATTAAAGCCTTGGGTTTTTTTTTTTTTTTTTTTTTGAATTTGATTTGAATATGAGGTTTTTGAGATGAAAGATGAAAATTACCAACAAAATTAACAATGTTGTAGATTCGAAGACTGAATCGATGGGAGGTTATGGTTTGTCCTTCAACAGCACGACAAATGCATCATTAATGGCATCAAGTGCATATGGTAAAATGTGGGGTTTAGGTTTTCCATCACACTCAAATAAGAAATTAACATTGAATGATGAAAAAAGTGGTTTTTCAAGTCATCCTCACGGAGCAACTTCTCTATATCATCAAAGGAATAATAACCCTTTAATGCTAAACCATTCAAACCCTAATAGGGTTTACAGAAACACCATTATTCATGGCATGAAGGATTTAAGTCGTGAGAGGGCAATGAAACGAGCCTTGTGTGAATTTGAAGACATTGAGAGCATAGCAAGTGCTTCAAAAAGGCCAAAAGGAAAGCAATTGCAAGAGTTGCTTCTTTTTAAGGATGAGGAACATCCACTTTCTACCCTCAAGAATGAAAAAGATAATACAGATAAGAAAAATTTAGATCTTTCATTATGCATTTGAATGCTATGTTGTATATCTTTCTTTGGATTAATAATGTTAAAATGTCTTATGTATGTTTTTAGTTCTCATTACGAATGTATCTCTTTTATGCATTTCTCTTGTTCTCCTTCTCATACAATTCAATGTTTTGTTGTTTTCAGTTTCATATATTCTTTTATATATATGTATGCAATTTTTTTCTTTTCTCTTTCTTTATTTGTTTCATTCAACAAACTACTAATCCTATGGAAAAACTTTAAAATAGATATAAATATTCATTTGTTTGATTTGGATGATTAAACTGTCTTCACCTTCCAACTATTCGGAAACGGTACAAAATTACATAAATGTAAAAAAAAAAAAAAAAATCATTTTATTAGCAAACCTACGTCTTTTTATAAATACTTTAAAGTTTCCTTTCATAACAAATTATATATAGAGATATGTAAAGAATGTATTGAAATTTATAATAATTAAGTTAAAAATCATATAACAATAATTTTGTGTGATAGACTATATCCAATTAAGTTAAACAAACTCGCTATTCAATATGCTGAGAAAATATTGGGTTGGGTTTGAGTTTGATTGAGTTTATATATATTTTTATGTTAAACTCAACTTAGTTTTAAATAATTTTAATTAAGCCAAGTTAAGTGAGTCCTTATTTTGAAAAAAAAAATATACTTTTAGTTAAAAATTATAAAGAAGTGAATTTTAAGTCTAATTTAACCCTACAAATCAGTTTGTAAAATGATATTTGCATCCATCTAGACATTATAAATGCACCTTATCTATAATAAATGCAAGATCTCCAACACACTCCCTTAAGCTGAGACATGCATATCAAGCATGAGACTGCACATTAATGGATAGTCTAATAATGATTCGATATATAATAAGTGAAACGGTATATTCAACAAACAACAAATCTCTCAATAGCATAGTAGGTAGCACAATAAGTTTAATAAATAACAAATCTTATTAGGATAACTCTAATTCATAACTCTGATGCAATATTAAGAAGTGAGAGTTAAGTTTAACTTAACCCTACAAAATCAATTTATTAGATGAAGTTTACATCCACTTAAACTTGTCTTAATTAAACTTGTCTTATCTATAGTTAATGCCACACCCCATTAAATACCCTTATTAGTGGGGGACACTTGTCAAACCGTCCGGTTCTCCCTGGTGAGTGGGAGACAAACTCTGCCAACCTTTTAATTCCCTTCCCCTCGTGATCCGTGCAGTAGCAGCATAGCAGAGAACCCCTGGAAGTGGAAGTCAGGTGTCACGCTAGAGTTGGCCAAACCGTTCGCACTGGAGGCGGTATATAAGGTAAGAGTGAAGAACTGACGCCACTTTTGCATGCAGACTTCATCTTCTTCCTCAAACTCAACTTTCTGAAAATCTCAAACTCTCCTCCTTCTCTCTAAAACTCCTTACCTTCTCTCTAAAATTCTAACTCAATTACTGATCCGATCACCCTTCAGATCACACCTGAAGACTCCTGGTGGTCTCCTCCTTCACTTAAACCGTCCAGTTTTCAAGTTTGTACCTGTCCTTGGAAACTTAGAAGAATAGTTTTTGCCAACTTGCTTTTCAAGACTTAGCTGGAATTAGAGGTAAGGGAAGCTTATAAAGTTTAAATTATGATTTTCTGTAGGGTTGAAAGTATATCTGATTCAATGCATGTTGACATCTATAGTATGTTGTTTGATTTCTTTTGATTTGAATATGGTATGTGTTGTATGAGTTGTGTGATAAGTATGAAATATGAATTCTGTGTTGATAAGAGTATGTACGAAACTTAGAGAAAATGTGAATCTGAGATCAAAGGTCATTAGGACCGTTCGATTTTCCCTGCTACGTTCGGTCTATTATGGTTGATCGGCCTAGTATAGTTACTAAAACTAAATTGGTTTCCTTTAAGTGTTTCTTTGATGACTATTTAAGAATGTTGGTCATAAACCAAGCGTTCGGCCTTACAAGTGTTCGGCCTTAGGCTGGCACTTAACATTTGAAACTTACAATATGATATTCTTCCTTTTGAAACCGTCCGGTCACTTAATGACTGAATGGTCTAGTGAGACTCTATGTATTGAAACGTCCGGTTTAAATTGACTAATGTTCTTTCACTCCTTTAAAGAATTTCTTCTTTATTGATCCGTCCGGCCTGATAAGTGTTTGGTCATAGACCAACCTTTGACCAGTTTAANTCCTACTTTATGATATTATCGTCAAACCGTTCGGATGACTATCATTCATAGTAAATCCTTAAGCTTCGACCTCATCCTTTATCTTATCATTCTATATATGCATATCATTGACACATATCTGATTTTTCAGTCTTACCTTTGCTATGACCGTCNGGTAAGCTAATGGAGTTCTTGATACTCATCTTACCCTTCTGATATAAACCTTCGGTCACTATTGGTTATGATTCGGTATTGGATATATGGTATTGTTCTCAATGTCCTAATAGTTTGGGAGTAATAATGAACATTGGTTGAGTTTGGCTAAGTAAGAGAATTCCACTGGCGGAATAACTCATGAATTGGTATTGATTGGTAAAGTATGAATGTGNGAATGACTCAGGTGTTGTCCTTGATCCTGATATTCCGTGAGGACGCTTTCTCAAGTAGAGAAAGGTCACTCATGCGTGGGAATGGCAGGAGGTCCGCGGTTATATGAGTAGATNGTTTCTCAACTCCGGAAGTACATTGCGAACCCTTCTCATGTGCTTGAAGCTGACAACATTCAACTTAAGGAAGACTGTTCGGTCGAGATGCAACCAGTGCGAGTTGAAGGACTAATGGTCAAACGTCCGCCCGGCAAAGCTACAACTCTCGTCAAGGTCATCTGGGATGACCGAACGGGTGATGCGACTTGGGAGCGAGAAGATGTTATGAAGGAGTCCTACCCGCACCTTTTCTCTTGTAAGTCTTAATTTTCGAGGTCGAAAATTTTTACTTGTTGGGGGGAATGCCACACCCCATTAAATACCCTTATTAGTGGGGGACACTTGTCAAACCGTCCGGTTCTCCCTGGTGAGTGGGAGACAAACTCTGCCAACCTTTTAATTCCCTTCCCCTCGTGATCCGTGCAGTAGCAGCATAGCAGAGAACCCCTGGAAGTGGAAGTCAGGTGTCACGCTAGAGTTGGCCAAACCGTTCGCACTGGAGGCGGTATATAAGGTAAGAGTGAAGAACTGACGCCACTTTTGCATGCAGACTTCATCTTCTTCCTCAAACTCAACTTTCTGAAAATCTCAAACTCTCCTCCTTCTCTCTAAAACTCCTTACCTTCTCTCTAAAATTCTAACTCAATTACTGATCCGATCACCCTTCAGATCACACCTGAAGACTCCTGGTGGTCTCCTCCTTCACTTAAACCGTCCAGTTTTCAAGTTTGTACCTGTCCTTGGAAACTTAGAAGAATAGTTTTTGCCAACTTGCTTTTCAAGACTTAGCTGGAATTAGAGGTAAGGGAAGCTTATAAAGTTTAAATTATGATTTTCTGTAGGGTTGAAAGTATATCTGATTCAATGCATGTTGACATCTATAGTATGTTGTTTGATTTCTTTTGATTTGAATATGGTATGTGTTGTATGAGTTGTGTGATAAGTATGAAATATGAATTCTGTGTTGATAAGAGTATGTACGAAACTTAGAGAAAATGTGAATCTGAGATCAAAGGTCATTAGGACCGTTCGATTTTCCCTGCTACGTTCGGTCTATTATGGTTGATCGGCCTAGTATAGTTACTAAAACTAAATTGGTTTCCTTTAAGTGTTTCTTTGATGACTATTTAAGAATGTTGGTCATAAACCAAGCGTTCGGCCTTACAAGTGTTCGGCCTTAGGCTGGCACTTAACATTTGAAACTTACAATATGATATTCTTCCTTTTGAAACCGTCCGGTCACTTAATGACTGAATGGTCTAGTGAGACTCTATGTATTGAAACGTCCGGTTTAAATTGACTAATGTTCTTTCACTCCTTTAAAGAATTTCTTCTTTATTGATCCGTCCGGCCTGATAAGTGTTTGGTCATAGACCAACCTTTGACCAGTTTAANTCCTACTTTATGATATTATCGTCAAACCGTTCGGATGACTATCATTCATAGTAAATCCTTAAGCTTCGACCTCATCCTTTATCTTATCATTCTATATATGCATATCATTGACACATATCTGATTTTTCAGTCTTACCTTTGCTATGACCGTCNGGTAAGCTAATGGAGTTCTTGATACTCATCTTACCCTTCTGATATAAACCTTCGGTCACTATTGGTTATGATTCGGTATTGGATATATGGTATTGTTCTCAATGTCCTAATAGTTTGGGAGTAATAATGAACATTGGTTGAGTTTGGCTAAGTAAGAGAATTCCACTGGCGGAATAACTCATGAATTGGTATTGATTGGTAAAGTATGAATGTGGGAATGACTCAGGTGTTGTCCTTGATCCTGATATTCCGTGAGGACGCTTTCTCAAGTAGAGAAAGGTCACTCATGCGTGGGAATGGCAGGAGGTCCGCGGTTATATGAATAGATAACCGTTTGAGGACTAACCTCTGGTGGCAGCTGATAAGAGAGACAGTTACTACACCACACCGGGTGCTAGGGACGACCGAGCTACATGTTCATACCGTCCGGACAGTGTCTTAGTGGTCGGTCATAAATTGATGAACTTAGTATGCATGTGTAGTACTTGTGTGTATAATATGTTGACTTGGCTCAGTTCATCTGTTTACATGTATGTTGAAATCATTAATTAAATTTACATAAGCTTACCCTTATCTGTTTTATCTTTGTCCACGTTACCGACCGTTCGGTCATTCTTTTCATTGCAATGATCATCCTTTTCGGGTGTGAGCAGAGGATAACTTAGAAGTTACCTTGGAAGCTGCTTTGGAGAATACTCAGGAAGACGCAGTGGAATCCGTACCCGAGAGTTATGCAGGATCGTCCGGTCTTTAGTGTAGTGGTTCTCTTTGTTTGATATTTCGTGGAAGTTCCGTGTAGGAACCACCGTATTCTTGACCGTTCGGTCCATTTTGTAAACATTGTAATCTACGTTTCAATTGTTCAGTTTTAAAATTTTAAGTATCTTTCATACTTCTATACCTACTCTCTACTGTTCTCCTTTATTGTTCATGTTAACTCCTGAAAATGAATTATAGCTTTGGTTATATTTATTGGGATGTTACAGTTAATGTTCAAGATCTCCACCAATAATTTTAGTGATTGACCATATACAACTTTTAGGGGTGTTTGCAAAGTAAGATTTAAACAAACTCATTACTCAAGTTACTAAGGATATATTGAGTTGGATAAAACTAAATTAAGTTTATGATTCTTTTAATGTAAACTTAAACCAATATTAAACCATTTAATCAAGTTGGCTCAATTAAGTCATTATTTTGAAAAAAATTCTATTTCTTTTTTGTTAAAAGTTATAATTTTCAAGTATCATTCTAATTAAAAAAATAACACATTTTTTAAAGTTAACTCAATATTTTAAATAAGAAAGTAAATCAATAAGTCAAGTTAAAATAAGTTTATTCAAACTATAATTCAAAAGGTAAACATAATACATAATTTTTCCATAACACAAGTACTGTTAGGTCTTGAGTGTAATTAAATCATATTTAACCCAATTGTAAATAAAATTGAATCTAATTGAATCACGTTGGATTGGATTGAGTTATAGTCTAACCCAATCCAATGAGTATTCCTAATAATGTTAGATTGAATAAAGTTTAGTTTTTATAATATCCAATTTCAATTCTTATCATAAAAATTTAATTTCATATTTTATCCCTTAATTTTTTTTTAAATTAAATAGTTTTAATTAACCTATAATATGTAATTCAATTACAAACAGAGTATAAATACAATTATCTTGAGTAGTAAAGTAATTCACAAATATGTTACTATTGATAAACACATGAACATTCACAGCATCAAAAATTTCTATTAGTAATTTGATAATATATTAATACTTTATTTGTACGACTGTTCAACTTCTAAGCATGTGTAGTACTGAGTTACTTATTTTTTAAGTTATTATGATTTATTGAGTACAACGTCTTTCAATATCGTTTTGTTAAGAAATACATTTCTTCAAAAAAAAAATTAATAAAATAAATAAAAAACATAAATCATCAATCATGTAACATGAAGTATAAAGAAAGAATATAAAAGTCATAAAATAGTTTTTTATTGCAAAGAAAGAATTACATTAAGATGAGATTAATTACCTCTAATCTCAACCAATAAAAAAGTTAACTACTACACACAAAAAAATGATAATGAGAAAATTATGAGATTAAAATGAGAAGTCGTTTTCGAACTCCTCTTTGCATCTTTGTCATGGTCTCTTGTTTCATTCTCTCTACCAAACTTTTTTTTTGTTTTAATTTTCGTCTTTTTAACAACTTAAGAAAAAATTATTTCTTATTGAACTAGCATAACCACTTTCTTATACAAGAAATAACTATTCAGACAATGTTAACTTTCTTTCTTTGTTAAACAATGTTGGGTGTTCTCATTATACATCATATAATAATTTAAATAATATAACATAATCCTAACTTAAATTTAATTATGACATTCCCTTTTATTTCACACACTTACGTATGGGAGAGATCCTTACTCAAATGAATCCACAAACTTGATGGTAGACTTTTATACTTAAGCAATTCATCTGCTTCAATGGCGTTAACAGTCAAACACCTTTGCATTCAGTATTATCTGCATTAACCATGTATTTGTACACAAGCACAACCAAACCATGTTATAATAATGTTGGTTCTTTAACATTCTCTATACAATATAAGGCTAAAAACTATCATAAAAAAAAAAATCATAATTCATCATCACTCGAAATTGATAATCTAGTTCCACAACAAAACCATTGATGGCTTTGTTTTCTCATGTTATATACAAGGTTTTAATAATCACAATCTACTGTTTCTGAAACACGTTACATGCTAGGAATATATTCATTCATTCCAATCCTCTTGACAATTTAACGATTTTATCTGCAATTGCAAGAAAGCAACCATGAGAATTCATGATGATTTCTATATCTCAAATTAGTAGTGACATATTGTCAACTATGTTGTGTTCCAAAATTTTGACTGAGGATCAAACCTACTGAACAGAAGATACTAGACATTATCAGGTCAAAATACTTGGAAACCTTCCTTTCTATTTCAATCCATCTACAATAACCTTCAATCATGCAAATACAAACCGGCCTTTTAAAAGAGAAGATCGCAAGACAAATAACTCATATCATACCTAAAACCTGAACAGAAACTTTTGAAGGAAACAAAATGATACCAATGAATTAACAACTAAGTGAATACAATTGAGATATGTTTGGATATACAATGATGATTTGAATAGAACAGAATGAGAAGGATTGAATTGAACCATTTCATTCTATTTCAAACAGAGTAATCTACAATCTAATGTCCACTCAATTCCACCCTTTTGTGATTCTTTCTAACGAACAGATAAATAGACAAGTCAGCACAATTACAAACTTGCTCTGTCCTAAAAAAAACACAAGTCCATATCCAATATTGATATCACAACTAAGCACGAGGGAGCACTCAATTTTTCCAAATTTACCTAACAAAATCCTCCTTACATATAATTGCCAAAGGGATGAAAATAAAAATCTCTAAGAAAAAGAAAAAGGTTTCTTTTTTTGAGAAATTACCTTGTGGGAGGTGAGTTTTGGGCATGAAGAGTGCTGTAAATTTTGGAGAAGCGACCAATTTGGGGCTTCACTCGAACAGGTTTCTTTTTGAGGCCGAAAACCTCTTGCACCAAAGGAACGTGAACCAGCACCAGTTTCCATGCCACAAACCAACCTACACCACCGTGTTCCCTTTTCAACTCAAAAAATCAACGCGATGAAGAGAAAATCAAGAGATAAAAGAATTACCAGAAGATATTAAGAAGAGAACGAAGACAATGGCGAAAAGGGGGCGCAGAAAGAAGATCACCGTGTATTCCCAAAATGACAACGAAGGAGCCATTTACAAGCAACAACCTCAACTTCACCTCGGACTTCGTCTTTTCTAGGCTGCGTTTGGGCCTTCAACACTTCTGGCCCAGACTTAAAAAATATAAAACTGTTTAATTAAAACTTTAAGTACATATTAAATTGCATAAGCATCGATTCCATTGGAACCCACTTTTCTCTCCTTATTCATTCATTACCTTCTCTTTTTCTTCATCACTATCACAATTCTCTTTTCTTCCTTGGTCAACCTTGCTTCGTTTCGCTTCATCTCAATGGAGACAACTACTTCCGCAACTAACCGTCCACGCCGCTCGTTCCGCTGCTCCTTCGTCACGCGCTGTTGTCGCTGCTTCTGCTGTTTCTACTCCTTCCCTTAGCCGTATGCATCTTCTTCTCGGGGTGCCACATCTAGAAATCCACCTCATCATCCTCGAGAGAGAAGAGCAGAGACAGTTCAAGGTTCACAGTTGTTGAACTTTATTTTTTTATTTTTGAAATTAAGGTTTTTAATTTGGGATTTTTTTTTTGGCTTAGATTAAGATTATCTTGTTAAAGTGTTTAATCAGCTTAGATACTGGTCAGTTATATTGCTGATTGAATAAATCACATGTCCTTATCCTGTAATATCATTGTTGAGTTGATGTAAAAAAGTTCTACAAACGAACTTCAGCAAAGTTATAAATTTTAGATGATTTTTTTATTCATAATTTCTTCACCCATAATTGTATTTGCTGTGTTTATATTAGGTTATCAATTTAATCCTTAGTTGATAGATTAAAAAATAAACCCTTTTAGAAAACTCTTTTAAGTCAGGGATAAAAATAAATTGTGTACGGTAAGAACCTAGAGGAGTATAGTCATAGAATAGAGAAGTGAATTAAAACAATGAGATGAGCCTTTCTTTTTATAACAGTATAAAACATGGAATTTTCAAAAGCTCTACTCACTTTTCTTAAATCATTTCCTCTTGCTATGAACCGAGTCAGTGGATTTTCGATTAGGTGGTGTCCAAGCCTCAGCATAGAGGGCTTCGGCTTGGATCAATTAATTTCTGGATTTCTAGTTGTAAGTCGTTTTTTTTATTGTTCTTCTCTGTTTCGAAACCTGGACCATGCAATTTGTTGGTTACATGTGCCATTTTGCTTTTTTTCTTTCAATTCCTGTTCAATTCTAGTTTTAAGAGTTGTTCTTGATCACAGTTTTGTGGTCTGTAAGGTGCTGTCTAGATTCTTTACGATTTTGGGTATTGTAGAGGCAGGTCTTTGAGCTGAGCTGAGAAGATTCAAGGTAAGGGGAGCTAGCTTTTTATTTAAATTTGTAGAATTATGTAGGTATGAATGGTGTTTTGGTGTTGTGACACTGTCTGAGTGGAATTTTAGTATGTTTGTATAACCAATCATGTGCTCCTTGAATGTTTGAAGTGTGAAACTATGAATTGATGGTTATGACTTGAATTAGGTATGATGTTTTGCTAGAATTGAACTTATTAATGAGGTGAAACATGTTATACTAGTTAATAAGTAGTAATTTAAGTGAATTTTAGTGTTTTGAGTGAGTTTAAAGAAAATGAGATGGTGATTTTGGGCAATTGGGGTCTGAGACAAAATTGGACTGTTGGGATAGTGTTAGTAAGTCTATTGTGACTTAATAGGATCATAAAATTGGTTAAAAATAGGTGCAAAGTAGTAGAATGGGATTTGGATCTATATGTTGTGGAAAATGGTGGTTTGGAGTTGAAATTGGGTTTCAAACACTTTAGAATTGTAGTAATGGGGGTTAAAATCATCTAAACGAGTTTAATTAGGTATAAAACATGAATTAGGTGTGTTAGAAGTTGGATAAAATAATTGGAATTGGTAAGGAGTGAGTGAGTTGCATAATTATGTAGAAATTGGCGTTCTGCAGATTATGCAGACTCGCTATGCGAATGGTCTCACATAGCGAGTCCTCACTGGAGAGTGCTCTTTATTTGAGTCACTCGCTATGTGAAAGGATACGCTATGCAAGTGACTGGACAATTCTACTCCCTGTTTGATGATTTGCATAGCGAATCGGGGTCGTCTTGCGACTGACACAACTGTGGAAAAATATAGATAAATTAGAGGGGCGAATCTGAGACACTATGAGAGGGATTAGGGGTCTGGAGCTTCTGTGTGTTAATTCGCACAAGTTAAGTCGTTGTGCGAATGTCTGGGAAGGGGTGGCCTCTATCTGAGGATTCGCTATACGAGTTGTGCTCGCTATGCGAAAATCCTCTGGTTTCGCTGTGCGACTGTGTGCACTATGCTGGGAAGTGATTGTAAAGGATAAGGTTGTTGTCTTGTATAAATGTATGGAGTTTTGAAATGGTAAGTTTATTCCAACACTCTAAGCATCATTCATGCTCAAATAGAGAAGAACGATGTAAGTGGTGAGAGTAGCAGGAGATCCTTGTCTATAGTCTTAGAGTTGAGCTATAGACTGGTATAAGGATTAACCTTGTATAGTGTTGGGGAGTGTCAGTTAAACTATACAAGTGCAAAGACTATCAATAGTTTGATAGTTATACAAATCCGGATGAGTCGTGTTGAGTGTTTGATGCATGGTTAGAATTGTATATCTTTGACTCTTGATAAGTAAACATGGTGATACTAATTAATTGTGTTATATGATTATTGTTTGTTTATCTAGCTCACCCATTTGTTTGCTTGTGTGCTTGTATGTTTGGTGTTTCCTGTTGCAATGATCATCCCTGGGATGTGAGCACGGGTTAATGTGGTGCCGTTGTAGCAGGTTCTGGAGGGCGAGAACGTTGATGCTTAGCTCTAGATAGATAGCCTATCTCCTTTTGTCTATTTTTTTTTTTGAAATACTCTATGGTGTATAAAGCTTAAACTATGTAATCCTTTTAGATGACTATAATATTTTATATTTATACGCAAGTCTCTGTTCACTAGTGGAAAAACATTGTTTAACGTCACCCATAAGACGTTAGTTTCGTGAAAAACCGACGTCTATTACTGCACGGTGACATTATCGTAAATATAATAGTAAACTAGACGTCAGTTTCGATGTTAGGCGACGTCTATGACATCATAGACGTCTCACCTGCCGCAAACCGACGTCCAAGACCCTGAGGTATGTGATAAGACAGTAAATTCGACGTCGGCTAGAAAAGGACACCGACGTTCAAGTGACTCAAAGAAATCAAACGTCAGCTTTAGACGTCGGATCCCCTGAAAACTCGACGTCCACTGGGCTACAATTAATGTTGTTCACCTAATTCCTAGGCGCTTAGACGTCACATAATCAAATGTCGACGTCACATAGACAAAAATTCTTCAATTAAGACGTCGGTTCTGAACGTAAGCGACGTCTAAGTTCCTGTAATTGATTATTTTCACCAAATTCGAGGGGTTTAGACATCGGCTAGGAGGGGCACCTACGTGAACTACCCCTGACAGGAAATCAAACGTCAATCTTTTCAGCTTCCTAGACGTCGGATCCCCTGAAGCACCGACGTCTATAGACGTTGGTTTTAGGAGCAATCGACGCCCCATTTCATTTTAAATAGACCGCAGACTCTTTTCGCCATTCAGTTTCTGATCGCGTCTTCATCTCTTCTCCTTTTTCTCTGTTTCTCCTCTTCTTTTACTCGCTTGTGCGCCTCTACTTTTTATCTCTTGCGGCATTGCATTGTCGTTTCTCATAACGTCATTGTCTTCGTCCTCTCCTTTTTCTCTTTTGCATCCCAGGTGCGTGGTTTTTTTTTATGCTTACCGTTTAAACTTTCTTTAGTTTTTTATCGATTATCTTGTCGTTCAACTGATTAAAATTTGTTTTCTTTGTGTTGTGTTTTAGTGCAGTTTTGATCCTCTTTTTGGGTAACATAGTGCAACATTCTCCCTTTGCTAGTTTCCTCACAAGAAGAGCGGCGATCTTTTGAGTTTTTTAATTCTTCCGACACAAATGGAACTTGGGTCCTTGTCTACTTCTCGACACCATAATTTTTTTCTGTTACGGTTGAATAATGGGAAGTAGCCATGGACCAAGGTTCGGTTTTAGGTTGAAAGAACTAGAAGATTCAAAAGACGCAAACTTTTTTTGTGGGGAAACTAGCGAGAGGAGAGTGTTACACAATGCTACCGAAAGCCTGGATCAAAACTGCACTAAAACACAAAATTGTTGTTAGACGTTGGTTAAAGTCATGTCCGATGTCTATAACAACGTAGACATCGGTTAGTGTCATTTAAAACCTCTTTATATATTCATGTTGACGTCGGTTTAAGCAAAGGTAGACATCTATATAGAGTAATTAGACGTCGGTGTGAGTATAAGAAGACGTCTATATAGACGTCGGTGGGTATCGTTACCCGACGTTTATATAGACGTCGGTTCTGAGGAATTGCAACGTCCCATAGACGTCACCCGTTTAGATGTCGGATGTGAAAATGACATTAAAAATCCAAATTAACCGACGTTAAACAGCGTTTTTGCACTAGTAATTCTTGATGACTTCTATATTATATAATTTCTGTATAAATGAAATGTTACATGTATTACAGAATATGATAATTACAATAAATATTTGACTTAATACCATTTTTAATTCTTATATTTATTAATTATATTTAATGTGAGATTAATTTTTTATTCGAATGTTCAATGTAATTCTCAATTTCATAATTTATGTTTAATTTCATTATTTTTACTAACGAGATCCTCCACACTTAATTATAAACAAATTTTTATAATATTAGAAACTTTTTTAAAATTTTTAACAAAGTAAATTGATATGGTAAATGGTTGAGAATTCAAATATAAATTTAAAATTAATATTAGATGGATATAAATTTTTTTTTGAAAGACTCAAAATTCATTATATTAATATTTAAATTAGAGATAATATCACTCTCTTATAGAAATGTAACTTCATGCTTTATTACAGTTGAATCCTCTGATAAATAAAATGAAAATGTCATTTTTTTTAATAATTATTCTTTTCTACTTCATTTCTCAGTAATCATTATTGGTCAGAAGACAAAAGTTTTAATACCATTAATATTTCTTTAGTAACTATTTTTTTTCATTTAAAGTAACTGTTGTTAGGTTGATGCTTTTCTATTTTTTATGAGTACAAGGACAACAACATAAAAGGTGGTAAATTTAGCTCAGTTGAGTAAAATTATTGCAAGCTATAAATTTTTCTGATTCACACACTTCATGACAGTTAGGTTCATGTTTTAATCCTATAAAGTTCCGTTCTTGATTTGACTGGTTGAAAGTTATGGTGCTACCATATTTTAGAGAAAGATCATCTTTAAAGTATTAAATTTATAGGTTGCATGATTACTTTTTGTTAAATGTAAGGAAGAAGCTGACACAATGCTTGAAGAATATGGTGACACTTATTGTGGCCCCACAATTTTGAAGGACAAATTTAGAATTAGGGTTACAGAGAAAAGTAAAACATCGATTAGAGGCATGACCCAGAAAAGATATGATCAAGCCAAAAAACTCATCACATGGCCACATTTCATACACTTTTCTTTTTTTCCTCTTCTCATCATCTTCCACTTTACCACATAAGCTCCTCTCACCCTTTTGCAAATCTTGAATATCTTATACCTTAATATCTGATATCATTTTACCCCTTTGTTTATAAGTACACTTTGAACCAAGAAAAATTCCAACTTTGTTTAATCTTTTATACGAATAAACAAACAATCATGTACGAGTTTGCACAGTCACACAGTACTTTTATGCTAACCCATCTGAACTGTATCAGACACAGAATATTAAACTTCAACCAACAACATATATGTACCTTTATTATTAAAGCTTTGATTTTTATTTTTTTTGATGGGTATTTTTTTACTAGTAGATATAAGAAGTTAGACACTTTTTTAAGATGGGAAATGAACCATGGAAAATTAGATGCCTTTGAAAAGAAAGATAATATAGT
The DNA here is from genome assembly GCF_000741045.1 of Vigna radiata var. radiata. Lineage (NCBI taxonomy): Eukaryota > Viridiplantae > Streptophyta > Magnoliopsida > Fabales > Fabaceae > Vigna > Vigna radiata. Next base: position 3,482,549 of record NC_028356.1, on the reverse strand, counting down.
ACCATTTGCTTTCTTGTGCATTGAAGTATTGAATGCTCCAAGCGCGTGTTCCCACGCTCCACTTTCGGCACATAGTGGGACCCGCGCAGAGGTGGCATCAGTGATTCACTGTGGCCTCCTATGTTTCTTTTGCATGGAAGCAGCCATGGTAATAAGATTCATCACAATACATTTACTTAACATTATTCTCTTTCTCTCTCTTTATTTCTCTCTCTACTCTGAAAATTCCCAAATCCCGTTTCTGTCAATGATTCTCTTACCTGGGTCTTTGCTGAAATCCAAGTTCACATCGTGCAGCTTTGCTTCACTGCAGCCTTGGTAGTTGGTACCCACCAAATTTTTCATCTTTTTGCAAATTCCAATTTTTATTTTCTTGTGGTTTCTGCTTTATGGGTACCCTCTTTGTTCCTGCTACATAATTTGTTTTTGGGTCTAATTCAACTTTTCTTTTGGTTAGTTACTCAAAACAATTCTCACTTTCTATTTTGTAGTTGGATAATTTATCCCTTCCTTGAAATTTGTCTCCTTTACTGTAAATTTCGTTGCTTTCTGCATACCCACGCACTCACTCACTGTCTGGGTCTCTCATTGGGCTTTGAACACTGTCTTTTGGCTTTCAATTTCACCCTTCGAACTATTGCTGTCTTTTGGATAGTGGATGCTCTTTCTCTTTGATTGTTTTGGAGTTTGAGCTGATTTTCCCTCTTCAATTGTTGCTTCTGTTTTGCCGTGGTTTCACTTGCATTGTTTTTCCCAGCATATTCTTCAGATCAGAAGCAATTTTTGTTTGCTTGTGTGTCCTGATGAAAATTGATGGTGACATTTTATTGTTTTGATGGTTATCATTTCCACCAGTTGTTTAAATTGTCCTGCTTCTTAATGTCTTACAAAGAAAATCATGCTTTTGTGTCCTTAAAAAAGAGATTTGATCTGGTTTATTATTCCTATTCATTTACTGTTTGATGAATTTACAGATAGAACTTCAGTGAAGGATTTCCATTAAGGGAAAGCCAAATTCAACTAGATTTGACATAATGGGGTCCTCAAGCTCCAAAATGGAGGATGACAAGGCACTGCAGCTATGCCGTGAAAGGAAGAAGTTTGTGAGACAAGCACTTGATGGGCGTTGCTCATTAGCAGCAGCTCATGTTTCATATATTCAATCACTGAAGAATACAGGAACAGCTCTCAGAAAATTCACAGAACCTGAGGGACCAGTTGAGCCTTCTTTGTACACTAATGCAACACCAGAGCAACCACTTGCTTTAACTGAAAGGACCCTCTCATTCTCTTCACCGACTGTGTCACATCACATAGATGCAGCAGAAAATGAAACATTCTCCCCAACTCCCTCCCCTCCTAGTTCCTCTAGTAAGTTCAGAGCAAATCACATGAAACATAGCACTATTTCTTCTAAGAAAATCGAAGAAAGACCACCCGTACCTGTTATTGGAATAGTAACATCATCAGGTACTACAACACAAAATGCCAGTGTAGTATTTGAAGATTCTTCTCTTCCAGCTGGAACGCCACAGTGGGATTTTTTTGGTCTCTTTCATCCGATTGACCATCAATTTTCTTTTCAAGATGGGAAGGGTATGCATCAAGATATGGGGAATGCTGATGATATACAAAGACTAAGAGAGGAAGAGGGAATTCCAGAATTAGAAGATGATGAAGAGAAGTCTTCATCTCATGGAAGGGAACACTCTAGGGACTCTGAAGATGAATTTGATGAAGAGCCTACTGCAGAAACTCTAGTCCAAAGATTTGAAAATCTGAATAGAGCTAATTCAATTAATGTTCAAGCAGATGCTTTACCTGCCACAACCAAGCCTCTGTCAGGACATTCTGCTTCTGAAGTTGAGTCAGTAAATGGAGAAAAGGGGAACTCTGCTAATTTATCTACATCAAAGACAACACCTATGGCAGCTTTGCCTCCACCTGAGACAAATAAACCAATGGAGAAGGAAAGTCATGGTGAAAATAAAGTCACCCCAAAGAATTTCTTTTCAAGCGTGAGAGATATTGAACTGCTCTTTAATAAAGCTTCAGAATCTGGCAAAGAGGTTCCAAGGATGCTTGAAGCAAACAAATTTCACTTTCGTCCAATATTCCCGGGAAAAGAAAGTAATCTTGCTGTCTCTCTTCTTTTCTTTCTATCTGTCTCTGAATCAGTTTTCATTTGGGAATATAAAATCCTAGCAGCTCTTACTTTTAGTGCAAGTAAAATATAAAGATGAGATTTTTGGAATGCAATTTTCCCCCATGTTCATGCTAAAACTTAAGATACTCTCTAGACACTTGGCCAAAAATAGAAAAGGAATATACTCTAGGCCACGGAAGGCACTCCTTGCATGAATGTCCAGTAACAAAGATTATGGTACATTACATATTTTACTAAAATATCTTGGTGATATCCTTGACTTGAGAGAAAACTTCACTTTCTGTTTCAAAGAAGCTTTTGGATGTTTCTTTTCATTGTTGTGTATTTTATTTCAAAATGAAATGTTTTAAAATGTAAACCAGAGAATTCTTATTTGTAACAGATGGTTCTGTGGTATCCTCGTTATTGAAGGCATGTTTCTCATGTGGAGAAGACCCAAGCCAGGTTCCAGAAGGTAATTTCAGTCATTTTTACAGTTTATCCTTTTATTTTGCTTGACATTGCTGGCCTTGTGGGGTTGAACCAATCTTTTAGTTAGAAATTGAAAGTATTCCCTAAGAATTACATATTTTCTTCAGCAGGAATGATTCGAATTGCCAATCCTATTATTAAATCTGCCTATTGTTGGTGTTGGCCATGAAATTGTTGAATGTTGTGTATTCTGTGGCTTAGAGAATTGGATTTTATGAGATGTAACTAATGTTGTTCATTTCCTACTTATTTTAAAATTCATTGAGTTCTTTTCCTTTTACATACTGCAAGTACAAAAACAAAATTCTGTAGTCAGCCATTAAAAGTGATTCATTTCAGAACATAAGGTCATACCTGACCATCTGATAAATTTTTGCTGTCTATTTTTTTTTTTTTGCAATTTCTATGTTCATTCCTACATTTTTTGAAACCTGGTTTTTTAATTCAACATCTAACTTTTCCTTTTTTACATCCTCCTAGAACCTGCTCAAAACTCGGTTAAGTACTTAACGTGGCACAGGACGGCATCATCCCGTTCCTCCTCATCCAGAAACCCTTTAGGAGCATCAAATTCAATCGACAATGTTGAGGACCATACCAATAATCTCTTTGATAGCTCTTGTATGATTTCTGGAAGCCATGCATCTACCTTGGATAGGCTATATGCTTGGGAAAGGAAACTCTATGATGAAGTGAAGGTACAGTGTATTTCTTATCAACAATTTTGTCAACCATTGTATATTTTGTGGATGTTATATTTCCGCAATAGTATGTTCAGAAGTCTTTGTTTTGAATTTTCTAGACCAAATCCTGAAGTTATCAGTTGACAGTAAAATATTTTGAATGGGTTGGCACATATCTTATTCTCTGTCTGTTTGCTAAGATCATTGTTTTTTCTGTGAGCAGGCTAGTGAGATTGTCAGAAAAGAATATGACACGAAATGTAAAATCTTAAGACAACTGGAATCAAAAGGAGAAAAAACCTCTAAGGTTGATAAAACACGTGCAACAGTCAAGGATCTGCACTCAAGAATCAGAGTTGCAATTCACAGGATAGACTCTATATCAATGAGGATTGAAGAGTTACGGGACAAAGAGCTTCAACCACAGCTTGAGGAGTTGATTGAAGGGTATGATTCTGTAGCTCTTTCTTGTTTTATTGACTATCTATTTCATGCTGACATGCATTGCCTAGATAATACAAAAAATACCAGAGTGAATACAATATGCACTGAGAAGACCAAACATGAATAGCATAAGAAAGTTTATTAGCAAGTTTCTGTTTATATTTGATAAGTCCATTTGGTATTTTTTTTTTTCTTTTGTATTGAAGCTATGAATTTCCTTAACCAAAAAGCAATAATCAATAATCAATAGCTCTATTACTTAAATACATTGTTTAGCTTATGTGAAAGTCATTCTATATCAAGTTCAGGTGACTGAATTACACCCTTGTTTAAGTTCTTATCAATAGGGTATAATCAGAAGATCCTTTTTACTATGGATCATGTCTCTATGAACTTAACGACTGAGGTATAGCACGTTGCTATAGTAGTTTTTTTGCACGCTAAACAGTATAGAGTTTTTTACCAGAAGACTACAGAGATCAAAACCTTTTTTCTTAACTAGATCAACCTTTCATATCAGTTTATTAGATTCGATCTGTAAGCAATTTATGCTTTCACAGTCACAGAGATGGATGGTTCACACATGTGAATTTACTTTTGCTGATTGATATCAACCTCTTGCTTGTTATTTCATCAGTTTCTGTTATGCTTTGTTGACAGGTTGTGTAGGATGTGGGAAGTGATGCATGAATGCCACAAACTTCAGTTTCAAATCATGTCAGCAGCATATAACAACAGTCATGCTAGAATCACCATGCATTCTGAATTACGTAGACAAATCACTGCCTATCTGGAAAATGAACTCCAATTTCTGTCATCAAGCTTTACCAAGTGGATGGGAGCTCAGAAATTCTACTTGGAGGCCATACACGGATGGCTTCACAAATGTGTTCTTCTTCAAGAAAAATCATCTAAGAGAAAAAAGAGGCATCAACCTGACCTTATCCGTTATGGTCCTCCAATATATGTCACTTGTGAGTTCTGGTTGAGTAAGCTCAGTTCCTTACCAGTAAAGGATGTTGCAGATTCCATTAAGAGTTTGGCAGCAGATACTGCCCAGTTCTTACCACACCAAGACAAGAATCAAGGAAAAGGTGCTCATCCTCATATGCAAACATGGAAGGCTGATACGGGTGGCGAATCAGCCGATGGTTTATTGGCAGATGACATATCAGAGGACTGGGCAACAGGCCTTGATCAATTTCGACGAAGCTTGATTCGGTTTCTCGGTCAATTAAATAATCTGTCTGGTTGTTCTGTCAAAATGTACACAGAACTTAGGCAAAACATTCAGGAGGTCAAAAAGTTTCAGCGGTTGAATTCACAGTCTCAAAACGGTAATCTGAATTCTCAGTCTCAGGATGGTCAGCAGAATTCTGAACCTCAAAGTTGATCCTTCAAAGTCACAATCTCAAGTGGTTTAGCCTGAAAATAAGCATCCACATGATAAGAGAATTGCGATGAAACATTGTGGAATTGCAGAGTTATAGCTTTATATTTAGCATACAAGTCCACAGGATGGAGCATTGTGCATGGTAGGATGTAATAAAGACCATACAGATTGCCACACTTATTGTTCAATTACTCCTTTTGGTGTTCAAATCTTCAAATCAAGAAGCAGTCTCTTTGTATATGCAATGCAATGATAAGATTGTGTGTACAATGACACTCTCATACCTTCACATAGCAAGGAGCTTTCTGGCATTGGAATACCTTAGTTTACGAATGAAGAAAAAGGAGCTGATAGATTCATCTGATGAGATTATGATGGTGAAGATTTGGGTGCAAATTTTTGCTAATAAAGGTTTTCTACCATGACATATGCTCTGCTTCTTCATTTTCATTGCTGGTGTCATTTTTCTTTCATTTATGTTATGTGTACATAATTATTAGTTAACAATATTTGTTTAAATTCTAGAAACACTCAAATAACCAAGAGTCTTATAGCTCACATTGTCATTTTGAACAACTTGCATTTATAAATTGTTCATACAACTTTTGGGATAAACGAGTTGAACACCGATGATAATGTCTCAAAAAGTGTTCATAATTTCGACTCCCCTAGCTGCTTTTGAGGCCATTAAATCTTCTTTTTAGGCACAAAGATATTAAAATGGTTATCAAAAGAATAACACCCCTCTTTATCTCTGTATTGATGCAGCAATTTTGGGTTACAAAGTGTTTGCTTAAATATGATATAACATAACATAGCTCCCAAATAACTTTAATTAAGAACCATGTTTAACAATTTTTTGACAATAAATTATGTGTCATTACTTTAATATAGGATATAAAAGCATATATTAAAGTAAAACAATTAATTTTGCTTAATTTTTTAATCAATATCTCACCATTGTACTCTTGCACCTAGTGGTTAGAATTAGGTTTGACTTATGGAAATAAGTAATAAATTTTACGTGCCGCTGTTGAAACAGTAAATGTTGAAATATTAGATTGATAAAGATGCACCGGTAATGACGGTGTTAATAGTATGTTCACAAAAAAATACTTTTTAAATTTTAAATTATTTTTAATACATTAATTAATCCAGTGCTCATTTCTCAATCATCCACCTAACAAAACGTATATTCAATTCTGCACGTTAATTTCACTAATTGATTACGCAAAATCTGGACCTTTTCCCATTCATGGATATTCAACAATTAGTAAAAACAATAATAATAAAAAAAAAACGTTACTAATCCAATGTAATTCTTCTTGTGAATGAGGTAAAATTAGTGATTTAAGATTTTAGTTGTTGATGAAAAATAAGATTTGAATATTAATTATCAAATATTTACCAATAAAGTGAAGTCTCACTGTAAAAGAATCGAAACCTAGTAATGTCTTTTAGAAGTATACCAATTTGTTTTATTGGATTGCCATTACTGATAAATTGATAATGAAAGGTTAGCTACTCTACTCTGAGAAATGGTCAAGAAAGAAATGTATTTTTTTTATAATTTCGCAATATTTATTTGAAATATAAACAATGTATAATAATCTCAGGAATGTTTCTGTGTATCTCTGACAGAGTAATGATAATTTTAAAAGAAAAAAAAAAATGACTCCAGTTGTCCATGTTTTTCATTACCAAAGATCCACCTTATAGTCACAACGTTTAGAAACGATCTTTGCTTGCGCCGTTAACTCGTTCACCGTCACGTCACAGTCCACCTTAACGGTAATCTTCCACGTCTTAACAGACCCAACTTTTATTTTAACAGGCGCTCTAATTCTAACGGTCAACGGTACTTTCCGTTTGGTCTGCGACTCCACCAACGACTTTCGGTCCTCGCTCCTAAGCTCGATTCCGTTACCCTTTAAAACCATTCCGAACACCGTCACGTTATTAGACGGCTGGTGAAACGCCGGGATTGCACCGTTACAGAGCCTCGCGTCGTTGTAAAATACTTCGGCGGAGCTATCCTTCAAATAGTAGATTCCGATCTTGTCGTTAGGGTTATCGGCCTTGACGGTGACGTTGAACTCCGGCGAGATTGTCACATCGGACGACGGCGACGTGACGTTAATTCCTCTGACGGCGATGTCTTCGATGGTGTACTTCGGAGCCTCCGGACGGAAAACGAGATAGAAGATGCCGGCGGCGATGCCGAGAAGCACGATCAAAATGAAGAGGATTCCGATGAGCCAGCAGCAGCAGCAACAGCATCGGCTGCGGCGGTGCTTCCGGTGAGTGTATTGGTCGTAGCGGCGGGCGTTCTCGGCCGGAGGAACGCGGTAGACTTGATCCTTGGGTATCTTGATGACGTAGGTTCCAGGTGGAGGCACCGGCTTCTCCGACGGCGGTGGCCGCAGCGCTTGTGGAACGACAGAGGAATCCTGAGGCGAAGCTGATTGTGACTCGGCGGAAATGGGAGGCGAGTCGCGGGGGTGAACTCGGTCAGCCATTGAGTGAGTCAGTGACGAGTCAAAAAACTATCTCTGCAAACACGAATGCAATTGAAATGAGAACTTTGAAGCGAAGCGAGAAGAACGAGTGAGTGTTGCAGCTTGTTCAGGTGCTTCTGTATATGAAGCAAACGGTTTACGCGTGCAGTGGAATATCCACGCGGTTTAGAAAAATTAATATATGAAATTTAATTAATATTGTATAAAATAGTAAAGAAAAATTATCTCATTTTCAAAAATATTAAATGGCATTTACATTCTGAGAAAGTATCATTAAAAATTTAAGAAAAGAACAACTAAAATTAAAATTAAACTAAAAGATCAAAATATAGTTTTAAAAAAGTATTAAATGGGCTTGTTAAGATTAAATTTAATAAAAATAATAATAATTTGAAACAGTTTTTTAATGATATGGTAAAAAATAACAGCCAGATCATAATGCTGTCGTGCGCTATTAATTATTAATTTATTATTAGATAAGTGACAAATAAATAGCTATGTAATTTTGAAAATCTTGCAAAATTAATTCAAACCGTGAGCGGTGATTATTAATAGAGTTTTTAATTGTATTTTTGTTAGAAAAAAAATATGAACACGAGACAGAAGTTTGAACAAATGACATGAATTGGGAAGAAGTTATGCTTTGGATATTGGTAATATTTAAATAAAATTGATAAAAAAATATGCATGTTTTATTGCTTAGAATTTATTTTAATAATAGGAAATATAAGTTTTTTGAGAAGTATAAAAGTCCAATATAAATTAAGATTGATAAGGGGGAATGAATGGGGTACAGTTGGCAAGTTTAGAAGGAATAAAAAGGAAAAGGTGTGTTTGGATGTTCCATTTGGATGACAAAGGTTGTTTAGTGGGATTGTTTTGGGTACTTGCTGGTTGGCGTTTTGACAGACGCGGTTTTGTTTTTTCTTATGGATTGGCAAAAATAAACCCTTTCTATCCTTTTTCTTTTAATTATTTTAAAAAAAATTAATATTTTTTTAATAATGTATATATAATAGTTTTGTTGGGAAAATCTTATTATTCACACAAATAATTTTACTTTTTAATTCATTGTTGTGATTTTCATTAAACTTTAGCAACCTGGTGTAAATAATAAAAACTAATAATAAAATATTTATCACAAAATAATATCTTACCTAGATAAATCAAAATCATAACTACCATTCTTATTTCATCTATATCAAATCAAACCAAATATTACTAGACTCAAAACTTATAAAATAATAAATCTCTAAATTTAAGTTTATCCCAACAAGTTTATGAATGATTTGTTTTAAATATTTTTTTAAAATAAATTAAAAAAATAAATAAAACGGTGATACGTGTATTATTGTTAAAAAAATTATTAAAAAGTATTTTTAAAAATAAGAGAGTTTTTTCTTAATGTATACGCATTCCCTTTGCTTCAAATACCCAGTAGAGTTGTTTTGCCTCCACATTTCTTATTTCTTTCCTTCTTTTGCTTCTAACAAACTTCTTCAACTTAATTTAATTATTATTGCAAATCTACTTTATCTAATAATTATGGTTGGATATAATTAACGTAATTGCACTAAATTATGTATACTTTATTATATTAGAAAAACTAAACTATTTTATAAAAAAATAATTGTATCATTTTGTAGTTCAGGTTAAAAATATTAATTTTTGTTTATTTGCAGTATAGTTAACTGGATTATACATTTCATTTTTGTACTATATACACCGATCGGTCCTAATGGTACACATTTTTGAATCAAGAAGAAATACTTTTTTATTTTTTAAATTGTTTGAACTAAAAATCAGAATTATTGATAATGATAATAACCAGATATCATACAAAAATTATTCTATTAAATAGAATAATAAGTTCAGTTAAAAAATAATAAGTTGAGTTCAAAATTAGTATAATTTGAAAACATATTAATTTAATTAATTTTGTCCAACCTAGTAATAATTGATTCAATTACTATTAAAATAATGTTGACATACCATAATTAAGTTGATTATAATTAAGAAATTAAATGTATTATAATTAATTTAGTTTTAATAAAAGGAAAGTAATTATTATTATAATTGGATATTGAAATACAAAGTGTCAAAATGTACTACAATTCTGAGATAACATGGCTAATAAAAAAAATATTTTTTTAGAATATGAGTGTAGTTTACTCTATTCACTTAAACTATGAGTTAAATTGATTTGAGTTGTGTTGAAATGGTTTCACACAATCTATCACCCATCACCTTTTATTATTTCTTTTACCATTTTTTCATAATTTTAACTTATAATAATATTTGATAAGTACGTAAAACTTTCTATCATAAATATATAAAATAAATAAATAAATGAAAAGTTCTTAAATGAGATAATCTACTTAATCAATCAAGATGAATCAAATCAAATTATAAATTTTTTCATTCATGACTAAACTGTTTTCAGTAACCACAATTATTAAAATAAATGTAGGTGACTGTTTTTTTATTAGGAAATTTAAAGGTGACTAAGATTGATAGTTACGTTTTTAACCGTAAATCTCTTTTGTATAATGTATACATTAATCATGGATCATATTAATGAACAAGTAAATCAATCTATTTCAATTAACGTTTATAAGAAAATGAAAACGAAATGTTTAATTTTCTATTTATAATCTCATAAATTTAATTTAATTAAAAGAATATATTTTTTTTGTAAAACTAATGAAAAACAAATTCTTAAAAATATCCAAATGATATACAGAGAAAAATCTTAGGACAAGAGAATATTGAGATGGTCGAGAAATAAATTTTGTAGCCTACTTATTTAATCAAATTGAAATTAAAAAAATAATAAATCATTGATTCACATTTTCATGATGAAGCACAAAAGGAAGAGAAGTTAGTGTGAGTTTGGATCACAGCATTATGGGAAAATGATGGATTAACGTCTTCTAGCATTATCAATTATTACAAAGAACAGTACAGCAAAAATCATCAATATACAGAAGCTGCCCATTGAAGGGTTGAAAAAAATGAATGTCCTTTGATAAAGAATTTCGTTTCATATCCTCACCTGTTTGTTATAATGCCTGTTGTTGAGTGCTGTCATCAAGGGACCAAAATTCAACAAAATTGAAAAGCAACTTGAAGAAATTAAGCAGCTATATAGATAATGATGATGATGTTAGTGGTTAAGGCTATGATATGATCAGCAACTCTACCTTATTATTGTTGAGAGATCATCAGAGACTGTTTTCATGTTAGGCCTATCAGATGCTGGAAGGATGCATCTAAGAGCCACCTTTAGCATTTCATCAAGTACTTTTGAGGGTTTTTCCCCATTATGTTTCTCCACTAGAAGAAACCTATCAAAGCATTGGCTCCAACGTTCTTGTTCAGCCAAAAACCTCACCCAATCAGTGAGGTCAACTACCCCTGGAATCCCAGAAACTATTTCTCCAGAATTTCTTCCTGTTATGAGCTCTAACAACACCACTCCAAATGCATACACATCACTTGTCAAGGAAGGGCATGGTTTGCTCAATCTAGCAAACTCCGGCGGCCGGTAACCGAGTGCGCCGGCATTCAGAACTTGCTCGGTAGTACCTGCAGCCGTGAGTATCCTGTGCAGGCTGTAGTCTGTGAGGAGAACCTTTTTGTTGGGAGTTTCTAGCAAAATGTTTGTGGATTTGAGATTGCCATGAGGTATAGCTTTCTCATCATGTAAGAAATGTAGACACAGTGCCACCTCTATAGCCACCCTTACCCTTTCATCAAGAGTCAAAGGATCGAGATTTGCTTTATCTACTTCTGCATAAAAGTAAAGAAACAAACAGTTAAACAACCAGAAAGCCTAGGTTTATTGCTGCAATCAAACATGAAGCTATAAACTTAAGGTTACCATGGAGATAAATGTCCAAAGATTGTGCATTCATGTAATTTGATATGATCAGTTTCTCATGTTCCTTTGGCCCCAGATAGTAACCCTTAACAGAAACCAGGTTTGGATGCTTGATGGTCCCAAGTTTCTTTATTTCCCTTGCCAACTCCTTTTTTCCTTTGGTTATTCCTTCTCTTAACCATTTGACAGCCAATGCATGACCAGAGTCAAGTGTTGCTTTGTAAAGTGTTCCATGACAGCTCCTGCCAATAACTTCTGCTGGAGCACATGAAAGTTCTTCGGCAGTTAGTACCAAGGACCCATCAAATATGTGCAAGTCTCCAACCAGTTTATCTGGAGATGATACTTGGAGGGAATCAGGATTCTCAAACTGGTAGCTTTTAGAAGATGAAGGATTTGAAGGTGACAAAATAGACATTGGGGAATACATTTCTTCCTCGTCTTTACCTAATTCACTACGCCCAAGACCCATAGGCTCCTCTCCCACTGGATGAATGTTTCTTGCAGCATCAGAAGAGCCCCTTTGAGAAGGTGGTAATGCTTCCAAATTTCTGTAAACTGTCTCTATATTTGATGTGAAAGTACCCTCTTGAGTGATACCTCTAGCTTCATTTTGTTTACAAGTCCTTTCTTTTTCATGATGAACCTTATAGTAAACTATTATGCCCACAAAAGCCATCACAAAAGCACCAGCAACCAAACATGCAATAAGGGCTATCCTAGTGGCAGACCTTCTATGTAACCGATGTTCCCTGAAACCTAGGTTGGAAGCATCTTTTGGTGATGATTGCGAATGAGGAAACACCAGCATAGTATTTCCTGGATGAAATGCTGATTCGGGAAAATGCTGTAAGTTTTCAGGTACCACACCGGAAAAATTATTGAAGGACACATTTAATGCTCTCAACTCATCTGGAAGGTCATCTGGAATAGCACCTTCCAATTTGTTGTTGCATAAATTGAGATATGCCAAATTGTGAAGCCTACTCATATTTGAAGGAAGAGGCCCACTCAAGTTGTTGTTTGAAAGATCAAGAAACACCAGACTAATATTTTCAGTAGAAACCAAAGGAGTATTTGGAGGTTGAAATTGAATTGGAATTGATCCAGAAAACTTATTGTTGGAGAGGTTAAGATTAATCAATTTGGTTGAGTTAAAAAAGCTTGGTAAGAGGAACCCAGAAAGCTGGTTGAGGCTAAGATCAATCTCCTTGAGTTCTGGATATGTTCCCAAATTTGGTGGGAGAAAGCCCTCTAACAAGTTATTGGATGCCTTAAGTTCAGTTAACCTTAAAAATTGAGAAGTTTCATTTGCAAGCATTCCAACCAATGTGTTTGTACTTAACTGAACAACTTCCACATAGTTACCCCAATATCCAATCCTTGAGAAATTACCTGATAGCGTGTTATTACTAAAATCTATGACAGCACAGTGTCCTACCCTGAGAGGTAAGGGGCCAGACAACTTGTTTGAAGATAAATTGAGCTTCCTCAGAGTCACCGAGGTAATAATTCCAATGGGACCTACAAAGAAAGTTCAAATTGTGAAGAAAATGGTAAGCAGAAACTCATTGAATAAGACGTTTGGAAGACATGGCATCGAGAATATGAAAAATATTTTATTTATTCCACAGAAGAACAATCCCCAAAGATACTTAAAAATGGCACTAGAAAGACAGTTGCAGTTTCACATTTCAGTAACTAAACAGAAGCCTGATATAGGTTATTATTGGCAGTAGTTTTTAACAACCAAATTCTTCATTTATGAATAAATTAGCACTACTGACAGCAACACAATGGGAGTAGTCTACCAGTTCAATTGCATCTTGCGTTTGGGTATATAAAAAATGCAAAAGTTTTAACCTTAAAGAAAGAACACAGATACAATTCACACACAAAACATAGATGGTACCTTCAAGCTTGTTTTGACTAAGATCCAGTTCGGACAACATCATTGAATTTTCCTTCAATAAAGCTTCTGGCAGCAAACCAGTGAGCTGGTTGAATGCAAGTCGAAGTATCCGAAGAGATACCACAAAAGTAAAGGAAGGTATATTACCCTCTAACTGATTATTACTAGCATCAAACACCTCTAAATTGTCAAGGTATGGCATACCATCATGAGCAAATAACTCACCACTCAAGGAATTATGGCTAACATTTAAAGATTGAATTGAGGAGAGAAAAGATTCATCTACAAGTCCCAAATCCAGTGCACCAGAGAACCTGTTGCTGCTCAAGTCAACATACAGCACACTTCCCATCTGATAAAAGATATGCATTATATCCCCAGAAAAGTTATTCATGTGCAAATCTAAATACTTCAACTTCCCAAGTTTGTGAAACTCTATACTAAGAGGGCCTCCAAGTTCATTAGAAGAAAGATTCAGATATACTAACTTGCGCAACTGAACCAAGTTAGAGAGTAACGGTCCATTAAACTTGTTGAGGGACAAATCAAGATATTCAAGTGATTCCATTGCAGCAGCATGTGAGAGTTCTCCAGTGAACTGGTTGTTCACAGCTGACAAGTTGCGAAGCATTGCAAGGCCTAGAATTGCATGGAAATTAAAGTCACCAACCAAACCAGCATTGTCCAGAGTGATTGATATAACACTGCCTTCACTGCACCATATTCCATACCAGTTCCTAGGACATCCATCAGAATTTAGAGACTTGGAATTCCAAGAATTAAAAACTAATCCAGAAGGGTCATTCTGAATGCTTTTCTTAAATTCAAGGAGAGCATCAATGTCTGAATTCCCCAATGCAATGTCCACCAACAAAAATAGCATCAACCAGATAGCCTGCATGCCTTTCCTTGTAGCTCCTACTCCAACTATATGAGAGAATGTGCCACTGGAAGTAAGAGCAAAGGGGCAACTGTAAACACAAATTTGAGGCAAAAGATTAATTTTAGAGCACATTATTCTATAACGATGTAACGCAACATTGAAAAAACTTCTTGTTACTACAATTACGAATCTCAGGTGAAAAAGAGAGATAGAAAAACCTTAAATGCATCACTAACAATAACGTAAGAATTATCACAAGTAACCTTGTCTTGTTGCTGCACAATCATAATCCCCGCCCAACAAAAAAGGCAAAAAGGTAAACAATGATGCATTCTTACCTCGTAATTCACAAGAAGTAAAGTTGAGTAACGAAGCATATACGCGTAACAGAAGCAACAATTGCTAACCAAGCTGAGTAGAAGAACAAATTCAGAAGAAGGGAACCTCAGTATGTTTCTGCTGTTGAAAAACCAATGCTTCTGAGAAGATGAGGATATAAATCTGAAAAAGGGAGTAAAATGCAATGTGGCAAACAAATGATTGAGGAAAAGTTATGATTTTGAGAGAAGGGTAGAAGCAGAATAGAGTGTGGAAGAAGAAGAATGAGGAAAACATTAACTGAGAAACATGGTAGGTAGGTTGGTGTTTTATCATGTCATGATTAACAAAATCATATACAGAAAAATCATATCTAATAGAAAACAGTCATACACACACATATATTATTATTTCTTCCCTTTATCTATAACTTTTTCAGTAATCATTGTTTATTTTTTTCACATTGGTTTAAAGATAATTGAAAAATTTTTCTTTTACAATATTTTAATACTGTGATTTTGTGATTGAATAAGAAGAAAAAAAAGGAAGTTAAAAGCGATGTAAAAGTATAATTTTTGAGTGTCGTGTGAGAGACAAGGTGTGTTTTTGTCTGTGATACAAATGAAGTATTAGACCTGGTTAGCTGTACCTTTGACTCTATGGATGTGTCTGGTTTTGGTCCGAATGTTAACATTAATGCGAAAATGATGTGAAATTTTTGTAGAAAATGTAAGTAACTATACGTGTTATTGCACAAGTACATCACAATCACTTTTAACCACAACTTTCTAAGCATCCAATGCAAAGACGCGTATTGTCATTTTCAACGCTAACTATTTTGTGTCCCACGTTTTATCAAAACACAAATAACAAAAATAAATTTTTTATTATCCAACTCTCACTGTTATTTTATTTAATCATAAGAAAATTATATATATATATATATATATATATATATATTATGAGAATAACCTGCAAAATTTGTATCTTTTAATAAAACTATACAATTTGGAATGTTATAATTTAAATACAAAACTTCAAAGTTTAATGTTTTTTATGAATATTATATAAAAGTTTATCAAAACATAGGTTAAATAAATACTTGATGAATGTTTGTTCTTCAAGAACACAAATGTTTCATATTTACAATTTTGAAGAATTATTCGAAGACTTCATTGTTTAAAGATTAATTTAGATTGGGTGATTTGTTAATAGATAGAAGGGGAGAAAAGGTATGAATATGATGCAAACAGTAATATTATTTTAATGGAAATTAGGAAATTTGATGAAAATAATAAGTCTGAATTATTTTTATTATTTTAACAAACTATTTTAAGTGATTTGTCATATATTTCTTAAAGCATCTTCATTTAATGAGTTCCTTAATTTGATAAAAATAAATATTAAAAATACATTATAAAATTACTATATTATACACCCATTTCCTTTTATTTGATAAAATGTTCTTGTTTAAAAGACAATTTTGTTATAGTAAAAACATACATTTTTAAATAAATCTAAACAAATTAAAAAAAAAAAAACATCTGAAACATGATTGAGTAAAATAATGTATATACTATTTTTTTTTTTATGAAAGTATGAGTTTTTTTAATACTTTTTAAAACTTGAATGTGTTTTTAAAAATTACTTGTTACTGTCAGAAATATTTGGAAACTCATGTTGAAAAAAATAAAATTTATATTATAATATTTTTAGCAAAATATTTCTTTTATCTAATTTAATTTGGCCTATAATTTAGGTGGGTCCTAGCACATAGGAAAAGTCAAATGTGGAATAGTATATTTGTATATTATACTTCATTTTTTCTTTATTTGGAGCAGAAGCATTTAAAGGATTTATTACCTGTACCCATTGGCCTCACAATTTTTTCTCCTATTAAGTATATATTTTTATTAATTACTTTCTATTTCATTAAATATATAATTTAATTTTGAATTTTGAATCTTATGAAATTTAAATTTAAATATTAACTACTTGATTTGGATTACTTATACTAAACAATCTTTCTTATTTTCCAATGGTAGATCAAATATACGAAAAAAATATTAATTTTTACAATAATATATCAAAAGATAATTTTATAATAAATAAATATTTTTAAACGAACTAGATCTCGAGGAAATGGAGAAGAAACAGTCAACGATCTACTTGACCTCTCTTCTGGCACCACAATCGAGACAATTATTTTTTCAGGGTAAATTCCAAACTTCTTCATGGGCTTTTGGCCCAATTTCTTTATCTTGCAATTAGCCCAATAATGATTAATAATGATTAATAATAATTAAACAATAGAAAAAGGGAATATATTATTGGTATGAAAGTTAGTATAATAAAAAATATATATTTATAGGAAATTTCTATTTTAATGTCTATATTTATTTCTCAATTTTATTACTTAGAAAATAATTTTTAAAATTAAAATATAATTATTTTATCAATTTCACTTTTTAAATGATTTTTTTAAAATTTAACCGTTCTTTTTTTTTCTATTTAATCGGTTCTTTAAATTTTATCAATTTTTAATCATAAAACTGTTTACAAATTAAATAAAAATTATTTATAATAAAATTCTAAAAAAAATATTTTATAATTATATTAATAACAATTTTATTATCAAATAAAAATAAACATGTATAATGTAACATCCCAAAAATATAACATAATACTATATAAAAGAGTCATCACAATAAGGATATGATAAAAACAGTTATTAAGTAACATATAAAGTAAGTTTTACAGTCATCTCAAAATAATTATAAAATTTAAACTTTATATATACAAATATCCTATACCAAAACTATTTACAGATACTACTCGGAGAAAATTACTATGCAACATCACCTCCTTCAAGAGCCTGCTCCAATGACACCTAATATCCCTCTTCTCACATCTACAGGATGATCATAGCAAAGAGAGAAAACAAAGAAACATACAAAACAAACACAAGCAGAAGGGTAAGCTAGAAGTAAAACAAGAAATGATATATTAATTCAATTAAATATTCATGTAAGATATATACACACATATCATAACAAACTACACTTTATATTTTACAGACCACTGACTTAACAATCCGGATTAGTATGAATATGTAGTTATGTCAGTTCATGCACCTATTGTGGTGAAATAGCTGGCCCACCCCAAGCTATCACATAAGATTAGTCAGTATCACTCACCTTAGGCCAAGGAAAAGCCCCTAGGCTAAGACCTCCTACTATTCTCATGACATGTCTCGCCCTTCTCTACTTAAGAATAGGTGACCATTAGAATGTCAGACGAACTTCAAGACTGAGTTTCTCATGTTCATACTTACAAACTAGATAAGCACCACTGAGAAATTCTTCCTTGGAATTTTCTTCCACACCATTTGAAACAATCAACCTTACTTTGATATTCATATAACACTCATACAAAGTCATACATCATCCACAAACAAATCAAATTCATAAATCCAACCAATAAATAGTAGAGAAGAAAATAAAACATGGTACTCTGGAACAGTCACTCAGCGCACACACTCGTTGAGCGACCACAGACTTTACTTGCACAACAACCCAATTCGTTGTCCGAACCCACTAACGGTGACCCCAATCTCCAACTCACTCGCTCAACGACCCAACTCGTTGAGCGAATTAAGCTACCAGTGGTAACAAACCCTTAACTCGCGCTCAGCGACATCGCTGGCTAAGCGAAACCCATCAGACAATGGACCAGACCCTCAACTCACTCGCTCAGCCACCCCAATGCATTGGTCGAATAGATTCACAGTGCTCCCAGACCTAGACCTCTCGCTCAACGCTATTTCTCGTTATGTGAACCAACAAATAGAGGGTCAGCCCCCATGACCACTCGCACGAGTCTGCATAATCTACAACATTAAATCTGCAGAATTACGCAACCTACTCCAAGTTTACCAATTCTAACTATTTTCCCAACTTTTAATCCTCCTAAATTGTGTTATACACTTAATTAGACTTGAACAAGTGTTTCTAAACCTCACCACCATCATTCTAAAGTGTTTCTTAAGCAATTAACTCTTCAAAATCCACAAATCGTCAACCTAGAGACCAAATCATGTTCTACCACTTTTTACACTGTTTTGAGTAATTTAGGGACTCAAATAAGTCTCATTTGACTTACTAAGACTATCCCAATAGACCAAATTGCCTAACTCCAAATTCACATTTTCACTACTCCACTTCCTCAAAACAATACCAAATCACTACAATATGGCTCTATTCATAATTAATCAAAATTATAACAGATTTATCACATTTCATACAACCAATAACATATCACACATCATTCGATTCAGTTTATGTTCACAATTCATCAATTTCACCTTTAAACATTCAAATTACATGTTTTTCATATACTTAAGTATCATGAATTCAGCTTAATCAATTCATAAATCATAAACTACCAAACATTCATAAGTAATTACTAACTAAAGAATTTCTAGCTTCCCTTACCTCAGTCAAGCTTGCATTGTTCAAGAATTACTCTGATCGTGCCTTGTACCGCAAGGAAACTCTAGAATCACCTACAAATAGGAAATGAACCTTAAGCCCTAATTGAAGTCAAGAATTGAAAGGAAATGTTATTTGATGCATGCAAACAAAATCCATTGCATGATCAAGGTTCAAGAACTCGTGAAGAAAGAGGGAAACAAGCTTACCGGCTCAAATCAAGAAATTAATCGGTAGGAATTGTAGTCATCGATGCCAAGATCGCCTAGACACTTCTTGATCATCGAATAGATATTCTAAGAGTGAGAAAGAGTATAGAGAAGGAAAAGAGAACGAATAGGAAAGAATTTAAAGAGATAAACAATGTTTTAGATAATGAAATGGACTTTATAAAATTTTATTTATATTATAAGGTTATTTTAAAATAAAATACTCAGTCTCATATCAAAAATTGTTATTTTAATTATGTTATATTCCTTTAAATGATTGACATTGACATATTATTCATAGCAACATTTATAACTTTTGGTAATCTAACTTTATAATTTTTAGTATATATAATTTTATTTTTCTATGAAGAACTCTGAAGTTAACTTTGTATCGAATGAATTATAAAAATAGAAAACATCATAACATTTTTAATACGTGAATTCTAAATAAATTGCTTAATCAACTTTTTTACATTTCTCACGGGGTTCATAAATATTTTTATAATATCAAGGAAATATTACTGTATTTCTTTTAGTTTAAAAGTAAAAATTAGTGTTCTACTGTGGCCCAAAGTTTCAAATGAAATTGGCCCTGGAATTATAGAGTTCAACAGCCTACAAGTCTGCCCAACAATGAAAAGTCTGCCCAACAATGAATTTCACTTCCTGCACCAATACAGTTTCTTCGTGCATCCTCGCAAATTTTCAAAATAACCATTTTACTCTTCCAGAAGTGACTTCTGGAAGATATGTTTCAACAACTTTTCAAGCTTTTCATAACAGATTTCCTGGTATTTGGAAATAAGATTTTTTAAATAATTTGAAATGATATTTTAGAAGTGATAATATATAGTTTAAAAATAATCAGACTCAATAATTTTAATATTAAATATTTTTAATATAAATAGTTTCGTTATAAACGAATTTCACTATTTTAAAAGTACACCATCTTTCTATAAACTATTTTCATAGAATTCTTTGAATTAGTTTTTACTTTTTATTTTTTGTCTGTCTCGTTTCTTTTGTATATGAGTCTTAGTGTTTTTCAATTTAAGTTTAAGTCTTCTATAAAATTCTATAATGAATCAATAGTCTTAATAGTGTATCCTAATTATTTATTGTTCATAGGTGCAGATAATATCCTTTGATTTGTGACATTTGTTTGGGGTTCTATAAAGTCGTGTAGTTAACAGATAAAGGGAGTTAGTTACTTTGATTTTAACTTATAGATAGGTCTTAAGTGATGTTTGCACTACAAAAAAAGTGACATTTAAAGGAGGTTATTTTGCGGGGGTTATAAAAACCCTCTACAGATTACTATTATTTGTATGATGGTGTGGTTGTTGATATGTGAAATTGAATTAATTCGTGAAATCTTATATGTTGGGTTGCTTGATGAAATTGGTATGTTGAGTGGAATTTGATGAATTTTTGTGTGTAGATGAACTATTGCTTATGTACTTGATTCTTAAGGATTTGAAAATTTTATATTGGTTATCTTGATTTGAGTAAGCGTTGAACTTTGGTTTGATATTAGGTTAAAGAAAATGGTGGATTTTAAGATTAGAATAAGGTTTTAACATGTGAAATTCTAGAGGAGTGATTACTAGGAAAAGTTTGAAATTTAAGCTTTGTTGTTAGGTGATTTAGAACTTGTTTGCATACTTATTTTACCAGGATATGATTTGAAATGTGTAGAGATTGAGAGGGAGGTTTTCGAGGTTGATTTGGAGTAAGTGAGTCTGAATAAAGGGTAAAATGATCTAAATGGTACTTGAGTTTAGGTATAAATTTATTGGTAAATCCAATTAAGTGTTTTGGATGTAAGGTTATACCGATTGTGTGTCTATGGATGTATTAAGGTAGGGATTTGAGGTTTATCTAGTCATAATTTTGCATAAATTGTTGTTCTCCAAAATTATGCAAAGTGGCTGGGTGAGAGATTTTGTTAGGTGAGCAGAGTCCATTGTTTCTGCAGTGGCTGGAAGGAAGGGTTCCCACTAGGCGAGAAAAGCCCATTGTTTTTGTATTGGTTGGGTGAGAGTTCCCACTAGGCAAGCAAGGCCTACTGTTTTTGTAGTGACTAGGCGAGAGTTACCATTGGGCAAGCAAAGCCCACTGTTTCTGTAGTGACTGGGTGAGAGTTCTTGTTGGGTGAAGAGAACCTTCTATTTTTGTTTTCGTTGGGCAAGAATTTTGGATCGTTGGGCGCCAGACTTGGCGATGGTGCCTGTTGTCTACGATTCTTTTTGTTCTTTTTCTTGATTTCTCTGAGTTATATCTTGTTTGATTTTGAGTTATAATATACTCGATTTGATGTTTATTGAACGATATAAACATGATTATAAATAAGGATGATATGTAATGTGAGAAGAATCCGAAGGAGAAATTTTATGGTTAAGATAGTAGTTATGAAGGCTTAATAGGTAGATTTTTGAAAGAGGGTACCAATCATTGAGCTCATGTAGAGGTGAATGTGATGGCGAAAAGAATGACAGGAGGTCTTTACCCTGGACTTTTGAGTCTTATGAGTAAAAGATTAACCTTATGAGTAGTAGGTCGAGTTACCATTGTTTATAACTTTGTAGAGTATAAATACTACCATGGGTGCAGGCCTTCAATGAAGTGTATGTCAAAACATCGTATCCAGATAATTGAGTCTAGAGTTAAATGAATATATGTTTATATGAGTTATAGAATGTTTCGATGTTGAATTAATATGTGATGTATTAAAAATTTCATGAAATTCTCTTTTGAGCACTAGCTCACCGTGTTATCTCTTTTGTTATTCTTGGTGTGCTTTTTTTTTTTTTGCTATGACCACTTTATTAGTGAGAGCAGATGAAGGATATGTATTAACAAAGAATGGTGAGGTTGGAAAACGTTTTCTTGATTATTTAGTGGTTAAGTTTAGTTCTTAGAAATATAATTATTATTATGATTATTTTAATTTAGATAACTATAATAATACTATAGTGATAAACCTGTTTTGTTTTTATCAATTTAATAAAGTTTTTATTTAAAATTGGTATATTAGAGTTCATATTGAGTTTCGTAAAGATAATAAATAGAAAAAAGAAAAACTTTGAAGATACAGCCATTTAAAAAGAATTTTTAATCTATCATTTTTTAGTTTTTAAAATATCTTTTTAAACTATAACATGAATCAAATTTCTTAATTTCAAATTTATTTTCTATCATTTTAAAAAAAATTATAAAAAAACAACATATATTTATTTTCAAATTCATCTGTTTATTTTTTCTTAAATTCATCTTGATGAGTGAACACAAACTACAAAGAAGAATGAGTGAGGAAGAGAGTAACTCAAAAGTAAAAGAAAAGGACTTTACACTTTATGAAAGGGTTGTCATCATCATCTATGGTGAATTTAAGTTGAGATGGTGCCACTTATCATATGCTGATAGCTTAATCTACAATGTCACATCACAATGTGCTGCTACTACCACCCCACTTCAATTTCTTTACGCTAATTCACTCAAAACCTCTATTATTCAAATTTCCTTACTTTGTAATTTTAGTACTTTAATTTCTATTTTATTCAAAAAATGTAAAGTTATGGGACTGCAGGTCTAAATTAAAGTGGTGTGGAAAGCAACGACTCTCAAACTAATTAAAAGCCCAAAACTATTTACCATCTACACCACCTAACACAAACACTACTACGTACAATACCTGCATTGTATATTTGTTTTATAGTTCCCTCTGCTGCTGCTGCCATAGGATATTTGATCCATATTATGTTTCAGAAAAAAACTTTGGTTGAAATAGGTAAGATAAATCAAAACTGAATGGAAAGACTGCCAGATTTAGATAAGACTTATGATAAACGTTCTGGAATTTCTTACGATGTTATAAGTAGGAAAATATTATATCCGTAATGTACTTGTTTGTTATTGATTAAAAAGTTAATTATATATCATTCCATTTAATTAGTACATAAAACCAATAAAATAAATATGAAGTATATTACTATAAAAATATGATCTTTATACAATTACACTAAACTAACAAAACTTTATGCCAAAACTAATCAACAATGCTCTTAAAACATCTCAAAAATTTAATAGTTGATTTTTCATGTTTCATAAATGACTTTAAACTTACATATTTACATGTCACTAATCAAGTAATCATTGTAAAAACACAAGACAAACAAGTGTAAGAGAGTGAACTAATTTAAAGAAAGGAAAATTATATATTAATAAAACATATTGTATCACAATACAATGCACTCTAAACAATCATATAAATATAAATCATATAATTAATAACTTATCTAAACTTAATTATTTGGATACGTGCATTTAATGTCAGGATAATTTGAGACATCCACTTGTGGTGATTGCTAATGGGATTCACCTTATCACTCAGAAAGTTAATCTCTTTCAAGTAATGGACCATTATCCTCCATTCAGACTAAGACATTTTGTTGCACTCATAAGATAATCCATTATATTCTATATGAATGTAAATGATTATTAGAAGGTTTAAACCCTTTAATCGTCCCTATTTTTGGAGCGTTTTCCCAATTTCATCCCCTTCTTATTAAAACTCCCAATTGAGTCCTTATAAGAGTTAATTTCAATCAATTTAGTCCTTTCCGTTAAAAAAGTGTTAACACCGTGAAGTTTTGTACAATGGGATGGATGAGGTGTTTATTTATGTAACGTGGATGAAACACGTGGCATTTAGCAAAATTTAATAATTTAAAATATTTTTTTTTTCAAACCAGAAACCAATTAGGTTTCTGCCTCCTCCACTTGAGCAAAGAGCACAGAGCCTCCTTTGCAGAAAAGGGACCTTAGAGAGGCACCAGNTTCCTCTCCATGCATACACAGATTTCTCCTTCCTTGTCTCTTCTCCGAATAGCAGTTTCGACTGGCGCCGCCACACCTCCGTTTGGTCAGTCAAGGGTCATCGTCGGCTGTGCTGCCTGCGACGGAAGCGTCACTGCCGCTTGTGGCAGACCAACCTTTGGCTTTGCTTCCTCGCTCCCCTCTGAAACTGAACCAAATAAAGGTTGCATAGAGACATTTTGTTCTTGTGGTTGGGTGTGATGGTGAATGTGTATTATTGCACAGAGACAGTATCTTCATCCTATTTTTCCTTCCCAAATAAAAAAAAAACGCAGAAAGCCGATGATGTTTTTCATGCATATAGAATGGGATTAGAGCTAAGGATATAAAGGGAGTTAATTTAGGAAGATTCTGCAATCAGAGGGGAGGAGATTGGGGATGTAAGAAGTGAGACGATGGCTTCAGATGGGAAGAAAAGCGATGATATGGATTCGCTGTTTGACGGGATGGTACTGTTTAACCCTGCTGCCGATATTGAAATTGGAGTTGAAGCAGAGGTCCGACAAGACAATTACAATGGTAGTGATGCGCTGACAACATCGCAGCCCCTTGACGAGAATCTCTTCTCCGACCTCACGCTTGTGGTGGATCCCCTCCAAAGGTTTCTGAAAAGGGATTTAGGATTTAATAAAACTGAATTTGGGATTCAATCAGTTTGGGATTAAAGGTTTGCGAAGATGATGGCTCTGTCTTGGTGGTTGGAAAATGAGCGAAAATCGCAATTTAGGGTTTTTGGTGTGTAGAGATTTGGGGCTTTCTGTGTTTCAGATTTTGCAGGTTACAAGAAAGTGTTTCGTGATAAAGGAGATGAAGCGAGGAGCTTCGTTTCGCGGTGATGCTCTTGGTGACGCTGTGATTTTGGAGTTTTTACACTACAAGTTTCGAGATTTGACGGTGGTTCTAATGAAACTCACGATGCTTTTCCTTCCGGTGGCGAGGTGGTGGAGGAGACGAGCATCGCTAGCAGTGATGGAGCGTGATGAACTCCAGTATGCCACGTTTCATCTCTAGTCCATGCCACGTTTTTAACCATTTTTACAAAAATAACATGTCATCCTCCGTGCTGTATAAAAAGTTAACTCCGTTAAATTTAATTAACGGAAAGGACTAAATTGATTGAATTTAGCTATTAAGAGGACCTAATTGGGAGTTTTAATAAGAAGGGGATGAAATTGGGAAAATGCTCCAAAAATAGGGACGATTAGAGGGTTTAAACCTTATTAGAATGCCACAATATCTCCTTGTTTGAATTCATACGACAATGCATACACTACATAAATAAGACAAATATATGATTTTTTTTTCCAATGGAATTCCTTTTAATTTCATAAACTCATGTATCTAATACAACTTTCCCACCATTAGTTATATCCACCATTAAAACCACGAACAACAATAATATCAAATATTAGAACCACCAAAATAAAAATACAACAAACAATGTGTTAGAACACACAGCAGAACTGGCTTCAACAGTAACAAGGCGCGCTCAACGTTGAAACTTACAGAAATTCGTTGTTAAAGAAGCACTTGCTGCACAAACTGACGCTTAACACTAACAACATCTAGAACTTTCTGACTTGAGAGCGCTCAACAGTGAAAACCAACATTCAACATTAGAGCCATTGGAACTCTTTGACTTTTTTAAAACTGACGTTCAATGCCACAATGCTACGACTTAACACCATGACAACAAAATTATGAATTGACAAAATTTAGCTTGTTCACTTGCTCAAATTGACACTTCTAACCCTTTTTTACTTTATAGTTATTGCCAAACACTTATTAAATAACACTAATTTAACGAATTTCTCAATCCAAAATTCTTCCATTTACAATATACCAAAACCAAAGAACAAATCAAACAACACAATTTAGCATAATTTAGTTATATGTTATATGACAAATTCAACAAACAAAGTTCATTGCGATTCCAACCCAAAATAAAAATTCTCGAACTAAGTTCATAACATATGAAATCAAAGTCAACTATTTAAATAAAAACACAAACTATATAATGCAAGAATTAGCTTTTCTCACTTTTGAACTGCTCTATACAGCTTTAGACTCCAAAAAACTTTCGAACTTATAAATGTTCCTAACTCAACCTAGAGACAATAAAACTCTGACCAAACCAAAAGAATCAATTATTATTATCCATTAATTTAGTGTTATTATAATTAATATTTATATTTTTTAATCATTTGTTTATACATCTTTCCAGTATCAATCAGTATCGATTTTCCTGTGTTTACTTAATAATAATTCCACTAATAGTTCTTTTATTTATTTATTATTATAGATTAAATATATATTTTTTCCTTTAAATTGTATTCAAATTTTTATTTCATCCTTAATTAAATTCTATAGCCACTTTATCTATATTTAATATAAAATTTCATTTTTAATAAATGACATATAAAATATTTTTTATATGATAAATAAAGTTTTAGTTATATAATCTCTACATTTAAATAACTGAAAAATATTTTACATAATTTTCATCAGTACAATTTTTAAAACAAATTAAACACAAAAAAATATTTAATATTATTATTTTGATATCGCAGTCTTTTCAAATACAGGTTTATTATTTATTTATATTATGATTTACATGGAATATTGATTAGAGTTAATCTTATTAAAAAAATTACCATTTTTTTTTGAACTAATTTTATTCATTTTTTTTCTTATTCGTACTTTTTTTTTCGATTATAATTACCCGATTAAAATTAAAATAAAACGTGTGGTGGCATGTTTTGTTGGCCAACCATTTAGGTGGCAAGTTTAGTACACGTCAATACATCAATAGATTTTTTAAAAGATTTTGTTTAATGAATCAAACAATTTATACTTGTCGTTAGGATAAACTCTAACCATAGCTCTGATATCATGTTAGAAATGAGTTTTAGGCCTAACTCAATCCCATAAAACCGGTTTGTAAGGTGAGGTCTGCACCGCAGTTATATATTATAAATTGGTCTTATCTCTAGTCGATGTGAGACTTCCAACAATACTCACATCTTGTAAGGAATGATCTATGTCATACAAAAATTCTATTCAATTTCCGTCATGTGCAAGAACTTGTTCAATTAACCAAAGTTATAAAATTTCAAATAGAATTAGTATTTCATTAATATGTTAGAGGATGAAAATTTAATCTTATAATATGCATGGTTGCATAATTAATCACGTTTTCTTATGTTGTGATATAACATCATTAAGGAGAAACCAGAAAAGAGTTACACACAAAATATCCTACAATCAAACAAATCATAGTTAGGCTTGCATAGGACGTCTAACTAACAATTCATTATTTTCAGAAAATGATTAATCCTTATTTGAAAATTTTATTTTCCCTTTAAAAAAAAAAAGTTAGATATACAATTTAGATTCTACAAAATTTAATCAAAAGCTTAATTAACTTCGATCCACAATTTTAGCAATGAGACTAGGACTAAATAACTAAAATTTAAACACATAAAACTCGAAATATACCTTCTTGTCTGAAAAGTGAAAAATAACAATTTCAAGTAGTTTTCTTTTTTATCTCAAAATCAACCATCAATGGTAAATGTTTTTCTTTTCAATTATGATGTTTACTTATTTGTAAAATTATTTTTGTTGAATCAGGGAAATCATGTTACATATTTGAAGAAAACACATTCTGAGATTTAGACTTATTTGGGTTTGATACGGTGTTGGCTTAATATCTAACACATTTAATTATTGTGCATAGGGGTTTGATTTTGATTTCAAGTGATGTAAATCATGATTATATGTTTATGTATATTATAATTTAATGATGTAAAAAGTAATACATTTTTTTTTACAGATCCATTTTGTGCTTCTTATCAGTCGACAAGGAAAAGTAAGACTCACAAAATGGTATTCACCATACTCTCAAAAGGAGAGATCCAAGGTATCTGTCATCAATTACAACGATAACTCATAATAATTATAATTATTCGTGTACTTTATGGTTGAACTTCCAAAGGATTTGGTATCATCAAACTGATTACCAAATCAATCACCTAAAGTGACTATTTAAGTCGATCACCATATTGATTATCCAGGTCGATCACCAAACCAACCATCCAAATCTGATGGTTGGCTTGATAATGTTATATCCCTTGGAAGTTCGGTCACAACTCGAATATTCAGATTAAGTCATAAATGTAGTTTTTCTTGTATTAAAATTAGGTGTATACAACATTATTGCTGAACCCGATTCTTATTTTATTTGATCTTTTTCTTTATATTTTGGAAGATAATTAGAGAATTATGTGGATTAATTATCTCTAGAGCTCCGAAACTGTGCAACTTTGTGGAGTGGAAGGGATTCAAAGTTGTTTATAAAAGGTTAACTTTATTGTTTTGAATGCGTATGGTTAACAAAATACATTGAACTGTAAAAATTGACAATGTCTTAGTTTTGGTTATTGATTAGATATGCTAGTCTTTACTTCTGCATTTGCAATGATGAAGAAGACAACGAATTAGAGACCTTGGCCATTATTCATCACTTTGTCGAAACATTAGATCGTTATTTTGGCAGTGTTAGTATCAAATACTCTTGAATTATAAAATTTTTCATAATTTTTACTCATGACCTGAATATGTTTATCTCTAATTTCTCTTATCAGGTTTGTGAGCTGGATTTGATTTTTAATTTTCATAAGGTAATTTGTTTCCTCTTAAACTATGTTACCCATAGTTAAACTATATTTGCATGTTCCTAAAGAACATTAAATCTTATAATCTAATGTCATGTTAAATATTATCTCCTTATTATTATAAAATCTAAGTAACTACACTAATTATGAAATTATTTATGACTCGTTACTATCTAAATAAAATTGTTTCGTTATATTTCTACATCTTTTAGAAATATGGTATAAATATGTATAATTAAAAACACATTTGACTCATTCTATAAAAGTTATGCAATAAACTTCTTTAATTTTTTTTTTACTTATAATCTTAGATCGATGTAATTTACCTTAATAACAAGCTTCCTTCTTTAATAAGTTTTTTACTCAAAACAAAAAACTACAACTCAATCAAACACTCTCAAATATCTATCTTTCTTCATTTTAATCAAATCATTGCATAACTCCATGCAAATCATTCATATAATTTCTAAAAAAAAAAATCTATAATATATAATGTAATCTAATCATGTACATATAGATATAACATTTAACTTTTGAATAACTCATTATTGTCTGCTTAAGCAATTAATATATTATTTGAGTTCCGCAGTTCCTAAAATTAATGTCTTGTTGACTTGAATGGGTTTGAGAGAGAGTGGTTGAATGAATTTGAGATGATTTGAAAGTAAATTTTTTGTTGTTTATTTGAGTGAATTTGGAGGTAAGTGAGAGTGAATTTGGAAGTAAAGTTTCTGGAGATTATTAAAAAAATTTACTTCCAAATCCACTCTCACTTACTTCTAAATCCATTCAAATAAACAACAACAAAAAGATTATCTTCAAATCATTTTAAATCCATTCAATCACTCTTCCAAATTCATTCAAGTGAACAAAACTTAAGAGATTTTACAATTACTCAGATTGTTTCCCATTTATTTAACAAATAAGAACTTAAAAAAGGAAAGATAATTGTCTCGACATTCTCATAAGAAAAAGTCATAATTTGAATATCAAATTGTTTGAACAAGAATTCACTTTGTTTTTTAAATTGATTATTATTATTAGTTTTTTTCCTTCTCTTTTGCTATTTTTACACTTACATATAGTTTCATTTAATTCTTATATCGGAGTGATGTTTAGAGAAGAAACTTTAATACACATTCTTTGTTCCATCCATACTTTAAATTCTTTTATATTGTTATATATGTAAGATTTTAAAATATTTTTCAAAATAATCTTTAATATTTTCCAATACAATTATCTAATGTTATTTTATGGAGTGAAATAATTAAACAAGATCACTAATGAAAACAATTTGTCAATCTCTTCTTCATTTACTATGGTGTGATCATATGTGGCCTATATTTTAAAGTTCCTTTACCAAACTATCATTCGGATTTTATTATATTTGTCAGATATATCCTTAATCTTTTCAACCTGGTTGTTTGTCAACTTAATGTTTTGTTCCATTATGAATCATAATGTTTTTTCAATATAAAATTGAAAGTGCAGTATAATTTGGAATTATATACTTAACAATTTACAACATGTTTATCTTGCATGAATGATTAAAATTGAAGTTGATGTTGGTAGGCATATTTTATATTGGACGAAATTTTGATAGCTGGAGCCATGCAGGAGACTAGCAAGAGAACAACTTTGAGACTGATAACTGCACAAGTATATAATATTACAACAAAAAAATCCTCTTCTATTTTTTGTTTTATAAATTTTATTTTATTTTATTTTATTTTATCATTTTTTTGATGATAATGTATTGCAGGAGGATTTGGTAGAAGTTGCTAAAATGGAAGCAAGTTCATTGAGCAATATAATCGCCCAGGCTACAAAGTAAAAACTAAGGATAGAAGTGATCAAATCATACATGTTTTTTTTTATTTTTTAATATTAACTATAAAGTGCATATAATTCATGGACCAAAGTATACCTAGTCAAAAGACTTTATTATTATTTTATTTCAACTGAAATTTTATATTGTGTTCAATTGTTCACAAACTACAACCGAAAATTGATTACCTTTTTTTTTAGTTTTTTTAAAGAGTAAATCCTAGTTATATATATATATATATATATATATATATATATATATATATATATATATATATATGATAACAATTATATATAAAAATCAGTAATCCATGAAAAAGAAGAAGTGAATTTTTAAGAAGAGATGTAACTCTTGGTACATAAAGATATAGAAATGAGGCTTCATTCATAAATGCATGTTATTTCTTATCAAGAGATGTGACTTTTCATTCATTAAAAATAACTCTTTCTAATAAAAACTTCATTAATTGAAAGAGGAATCCCAATAGTTTATATATCATAAATATACAACATTTATGGGAATGATAATTCATAATATTTCATTCAGGGTTGTAATTAATATCTTAAAACTTTTACCAGATATACCAATTCATTTAATTTTTTTATCATATGTTTGCTATTTGCAAAGTTAAAAAATATATGTTAATTATACCCTTATGTGTTGTTTAATCTTTCATTTTAATATCATTATCAAGGTGGAAAAAAATTTAGGACAAAGATTAACAAAAAAATAATTTAAATAAATAGTTTTTAGTCCTAAATAAATGTGTTCAAATAATAATATCATAATATCATGTTTTTTTTAATAATAAGTCGGACATTTATTGACATTAAACATTTGCATCCAAATGCGAATTCATATTAAATATTTTAGTAATATCATTTTCCATTTAAGTAACTTTAAGTACAACCAGAGCAAAATAAAAATCTATATGAAAGGATAATCATAAATTTTAGATACTTTACATTTAGTTTTAATTCTCAATCAATATGCTTTTATTTCAATAATTAATATTATAGAGTATGAATAATCATCTTATTAAATATATTTTTTTTCAAAAGATTGAAAAGGATACTGTAACGGTAAAATAAATTAATATTCACTTGAAAGATTGGAAGGGATTCCAAGTTTCTTGTAAGTGTAGTTAAAAAATTAATTTATTTTTCTTTTAAATAGAGAAAATATTATGGAATTAATCAGTGGATTGAAAGATTACTTGTTCCAATTTTATTTACAAAACCAGCCAAAATAGGTTACTTGTATTAATTTAACTCACAAGACAAACTGGAAAAGGTAAGTTAATCTTTCTTTATTTAATGTTTTCACACAATCAGTTTCTAAATTAAGGAAATATGAAATGTTTATTTTGTTTTGACTTCAAAAATTATTTTTCTTAATAAAACATGTATTTTAATATATATATAAAAACAAATATAAAGAAACATCCCAATGTTTATAAATTCGTGTGAGAGGACTAAACTATTAATTATTATATATAACAATATTCATAAAACTTTATATCTTTTTAATAACTTTAAAATAATTGATCCCATTTTATAATGAAATAAATGAACTATCAAATCAACAAAAGTAATTATATTTGGATTTAATTAATATAAAAATCAGAGTTTAATGATAACAATATTAACATTTTTAATCATTATTCAATATTAGATAGTCTTGTCTCTTTGATGATTATGTTAAGAAAACTATAATAAATTGTTCCATTTTTTTTTTGAGAAATAAAAAGAAAAGGATAACGATAGATAGACATCTCAATTTTTATTCAACATCTATTCAACACTAACAACATAATACTTTTACTTTAAAATATAAAATAATTTAAAATAAATGAATTTAAAAAAATAGAAATATAAAAATTAAGAAGTGCACATGTTTTTTTACATAAAGAAATACATGCAGCTTGAACTTGAAATGAAAGAGAATAATTACTCTAAAGTTGAGATAAATTGAAATTGAAAATCACAAATAATTTGACAATGAATTGATGATAAAAATTTAAACATCTAAAATCCTAGAAAGTATATTCTGTTTGGTTGTTATTTCAATTAACATATTGTTTAATTTAAAAAAGGAAGAGATGAGAAGTTGAAAAAAATGTTATATAATTTTACTAAAATAAAGAAAAATTGTATTTGTATTTTGTTTATTGTGTTTAAAAAATAAATAAAATTAGGTAGTTTTTAAAGTTATCATACACGGATACCACACATATAAAAGAAAATAAAACAGAACAATAAAATGAAAAATAAAACAGAAGCATCATTAATCATATTCACACATTATATGACAATAAATGAATTAATAAATATTAATAAAAAAATTAATGGGAGGTTGGGATGGGATTAACCTAACCTCTGTTATAAATGTATGTGGAAGTTCACTTTCTCCTCCAATTGAGGCTTTTTTATCAATGTTTTAATCTTACCAATAATGAATGACACCCCACTTCACATTCACCAATGGCACCACCATCAGCAATAATAAATAAAACCAAGATAATGCTCACAACTCTGTCCCTTTTTCTTACTCACCGTTTTCTCTCACCTTTCATCTTCCTACACTCTTCTTCTTCTTCTTCTTCTTCTTCTTCCTCCTCTTTCTGCTTTTAGTCTATAAAAATTCTCTTTTTTTTTCTTTACAAATTGACCCCTGTTCATCTTACAACTACACCCTCTTCTGCAACTGGTAAGGTTCCTCTCATGAAAAAAATTCTCTTTTTTTCACAATTCACTTCCTTCTTGATCTCTGCTTTGTCAATAAATTTCTGGGTCTTTCTTATTCTACTTTTCCCTTTTCTTTTTGGGTACTGTTTTTAGACTATTGATTTGTTAAGTTTTAGTATTTTCATGATTTCTGATCTTTGGAAATATATATATGTATACATATATATCATGTTCTGTTCTGTGTTTACTGTTGCTAATTAAGGTGTTGAGGGGTTTCCTGGCTATTAGTTTGGCCTTAGATCCCGTGTTCATGACTGGTTTGATTGCTTCCTCTTATGGTTTGGGTGAGTAATATGTTTTTATATAACATGTCAATAGTCTCTGTTTGATTATAGTTGACGAGTGCTTTGTTTTTTTTTTTCTTTTCTAAATCATTTTTGAACTATGCTATGTGTTTTTGGTGTTTATATTTTCATTCTTATTTCGCGGTTGATTTGGATCTGTTCAATCAGGATATCCCTGATCTAGTATCTATTCTTGATGAATTAGGTTTTTAATATAAACCATAATTTTGATATTGCATTTAACTCGTATTTTGGATGAAGCACTCTAATAGAGGAGTTTAATTTTTTAGGGGATTCAAATTTATTCAGGAACATGCTCTGTTTGAAATTCCTCCAAAATAGTAGGAATTTTTTAAATTCATTACTCTCCTCCTTCTTTCAAATCCAGTAAGACACGTCCCAGACTCTCCCATAGTTGCAGGGTGTCAACTTTTTTTACTTTTGATCTCTCTTTTTTATTCATCTAAATTCTTGTTTACTTTTATATTTTTAATATATTAATAGTTTTTTTACGTATTTAATTTTTTGGATTTTATATTATTAAAGTATAAGTACTTATATATTCTTATTATTAAAACATAGTTTTATCACACCTCTGTATTGAATCCCCATGGAAAAAAGTAATGATCCAAGAAAGTTACTTTATAATTGAATGGCTTTTGATTGTTTCAATTGAATTTTTTGTATTTATTTTATTGGTGAATACTATAGAACTGATGACCTAGATGTGAAACGAACTCAATAGTCGTATCAATTCAACATAGGTGAGAAATCGACTTTGGAATTTTTGCTTATATAAAAAATATAGTGGATGAGAATGAGAGAAGAATTTTGCGGTCAAAATACATGCTTAATGAATCTTGTAAGATATTGCTACAGATTTTATGCTTTAGATATCTGGAAAGTATCATTTGATCTTTGCACCGCCTCAATTGACAATTATTCCTTGTTTTTGGTTTTCTACAGTCGTAAAGTCGGTTTGTTATTCACTTCATCTGAAGCTGGTGGGTTGAATTGAACCCCTTTTCCTGGAGACTTGGTCTATCTTTGGGCTGTTTTTTTTTTTCTTTTTCTGAGAAAAGATGATGATGTTCGAGGACATTGGGTTTTGTGGCGATTTGGATTTGTTGAGTTGTCCCCTTGGGGACGAGGATGTTGTTGCTGTGAGACACACAGATCCAGATCCTGTGGTTGAGGATGATTACAGTGATGAAGAAATTGATGTGGATGAGCTGGAGAAACGTATGTGGAGGGACAAAGTGCGGCACAAACGATTGAAAGAACAACAGAAGGCAAAGGAAGGGACAGATGCAGTGAAGCAAAGGCAATCCCAAGAGCAAGCTAGGAGGAAAAAGATGTCAAGAGCTCAGGATGGGATACTAAAGTACATGCTGAAGATGATGGAGGTCTGCAAAGCACAAGGGTTTGTTTATGGCATAATTCCTGAGAAAGGGAAGCCAGTGACTGGAGCATCAGACAATCTTCGCGAATGGTGGAAGGACAAGGTGAGGTTTGATCGGAATGGCCCTGCTGCAATAGCAAAGTATCAGGCTGATAATGCAATTCCAGGGAAGAATGATGGTTGCAATTCCATTGGTCCAACTCCACACACATTGCAGGAGTTACAGGACACAACACTGGGTTCTCTTCTGTCAGCACTTATGCAGCACTGTGATCCTCCTCAGAGAAGGTTCCCATTAGAGAAGGGTGTTCCTCCACCATGGTGGCCCACTGGGAATGAAGTATGGTGGCCTCAAATTGGTCTTCCCAAAGATCAAGGCCCTCCACCTTACAAGAAACCTCATGACCTCAAGAAGGCATGGAAGGTAGGTGTTCTTACTGCTGTCATCAAGCACATGTCTCCTGATATAGCCAAGATTCGGAAGCTCGTGAGACAGTCTAAATGCCTTCAGGACAAAATGACAGCAAAGGAGAGTGCAACATGGCTTGCCATCATCAACCAAGAGGAAGCCTTGGCTCGAGAGCTTTATCCTGATTATTGCCCCCCATTTTCCTCTGGTGCAGGTAATGGCTCCATGGTCATCAACGATTGCAGTGAGTATGATGTTGATGGGGCTGAGGAAGAACCAAACTTTGATGTGGAGGACCGGAAGCCAGATCCTCTTCATCCATCTAATCTTGGGATGGAGAGAATCACCGGAAGACTACCACTACAAATTTCTCATCCATTTAAGGGAGATGTTGTGACAAACCTTGATTTCATCCGGAAGAGGAAGATTCCTGGTGACTTCAACCTCATGATGGATCCCAAAATCTATACTTGTGAGCATCCTCAATGCCCTTACAATGAACCTCGCCTTGGTTTCCCTGACAGGTCGGCTAGGGACAATCATCAACTGAACTGTCCATACAGAAACAGTTCTTCAGATTATGGTGGTGGTTCCAACTTCCATGATTCTGAGGTTAAGCCAGTCATATTCCCTCAGTCTTTTGTTCAACCCAACACTACATCCCAGGCTGCAAATGTGGTTCAACCTTCATTTGCTGTATCTGGGCTTGGAGTTCCGGAAGATGGGCAAAAAATGATAAATGACCTCATGACAATATATGACACAAATATTATAGGAAACAATAACTTAAGTTCCAACAACTTTGTAGCCGCAGAAAATCAAAACTTTTCTCAGACCATGTTACAGCAACAGCAACAGGACAGTCGTCGTGACAATTATTTCACTGGCCAAGGAATGATGACAGAAGGAAATTTCTTTGCACGTGAGGAAGGACAATTTGAGAGGTTCAAAGCCATGAACATGAACGCCCCTTTTGACACCAACCACATGTTGTTTAGCCCCCAGTGTGATTTGTCGTCTTTTGATTTTAAGGATATACAAGGGGGAGGAATGGATACCGGTCACAGACAGCAGCAAGAGGTTTCAATTTGGTTCGAGTGAAAATGAGAAGAGGAAACAAGTATTCCTAGGACTTTCATTGTGTGAAACGGTTACACAAAAATCTCTTGACCCAGATGCAGTTACTGCATTTTTACTTCATATATGTAATTGAATGTTTAGGTCCAGATATTTATATGCTTTCTCAGATCTTTATCAGGTGGTGTTATGGATAAAAAACATCAGGGGGTGTTTCCCATAATGTAACTCTTTTATGTGTGTTTTTATGTAATAGCCCTACTATGCTACTCAAAGTACGACTGTTATCTAAATAAAGTTTTTTATTCAGTTTCAATGCTCGGCATTCATAGTTAAGGAATCTGAATATATGGGTGAGAACTATGATGGGAACAAAAGTTAGTTAGGTGGGATGAGAACAGTGCATCTTTCTCATCTCAATATGCTTTTCTTTTCAACATTGCACAGTTAAAATGGTCCCATCAGGGATTGTTTGGCAGATGCCAATTTAGATGGCTGAGGCTTTTCAATTGCGTGATGGAGTTGAATGTGTGGTGGGGTCTTTTCATAGGGACACGTTGTCTTTGTTTTTTAGCAGTCGCCAGTCAAATCCTTAGGCGTGCATTGCAATGGTTCCTCTTCTTCACTCACAGTGCTGAAAGGGAAATTGCCTATTTGTGAGACAGGGATAGGATCATATCACTTCACACTGTTAAGCTTCTGTCCCTGTTCTTGCTTAGTTTACGTGCCAATGCCACATTAATGTTTTGCAAAGCACCTTCATTTCGTTCATATCAGTGGTTTTTGTTGCTAAACATCGTCTTCAGTTACATGATTGTCACCAAATTTAGTGAGGTTAACCAAAAGATCTGAAAGGGTGGCATCACTAATTGCACTAAGTGTTCATCATCTGCATGGTTCTGTAGAACTTTTTTTATTAATGGTAATTTAATGAAATGGATCATAATAGATTTATTTAATTAGATTTAATTGAATAAAAAAATATATATAAAAGCTAAAACAAATAAAAAATTACATTAATATATTTAAGTAGTTTCTTAAACTAATAAAATTTATTTTGGCACCTATTAAAATAGTAGGTTTTTAGACAAAATTTATGGTGATATTTTGGAAAACTTTAAAGTTATAAAAAGACGTGTAGAGAATTTAACATTTTTAAGTCTAATGGAATATTTAAAAACAATTATAATTATTTTTTGTAGATTTTATACAAGTTGATGGAAATTTAGGAATGTTAGCTAATTTGCACCCACCTCTTCCCCCCTTGTTTTAGTTCAGAGTTTCCCAAAGTATATGGAGAGCATTATTAATAATCACCTAATTGTTTGAAAGGAGAGTATAACTAAGTGTAGTGTGTTGAAAGGTGTGAACATTGGAAAATCCAAGCAATTTAGGAATATTACACAATCTAGAATGTAATATAATAATGAAGTTTTATTTTAACATGTCATATTATTTTTAAAACTTTTAATGTAAGGGTGCCAAAGACTTAAATACATACATTTTTTATGTACACTTCATATAAATTATTTATATGATCGAAAATTTTATTTAAAATATGTTTTTTTTATATTACATATTATGTTTAACATAGACTTGTTATGTTAATTCTGAAATAAGATTATCAAACTGATTGAACTGAAAAGTTGGTGAGATAAATAAAGTAACATTGTCTTATAAAAGAATTTGATTAGTTGTTTGAGTTACGAACTGATCTATAGCGCGATTAAAAACATCTACAAAGATTAACACAAATCATCTTTAGAATTAAAGTGTGGTTGATTCATGATTAAGTTTTAGACAAGTGAAATATAATTTGTATATATAGAAGGTCCAATTAAGGAAGTTCAGGACATTGATTTCCACATTTAATATTGGAGTGATCAAACCATTTAGGCAATTGTGGAGAGAGTAGAAAAAACATCAAACCGAAAGTTAGGAATTAAATCACTTTCGAGTTAATAGTACTTAATTGGTCTTGCAAAAATATTTTGGTACCTATTATGGACTTGAGTGAACACGCATAAACATACATGGTAACTACAAGAAATATGACGAACAATATTGTGTTAGAAAAAACTTTAAACGACTAATTGAATTTGAAAGAAATGAAATTTTCATCTAATAATGTAATATTTGCATGAGTCACTCAAATAAAAAAATTTTAACATTAATTTGTGTCATATTTATTTTGTACAAACCATATTTCATAATAAGTCTACATTTTACTTTAAAAATTCTTGCATACACATTTCATTTTAATATAATATTTAATTCAAAATTTTAATTATATAACAATATTACTTTACTACGCACCATAATAAATTATTATGTCAATTTTATAATTTAAAATAAATAAATATATTCATATGCAAATATTATTTATTATAATCCATTACTATTATTATTATTGGGTTATTAGTTATACTTTCTATGTTTATAAAAAAAAAAAATATTAAAATAATATTATTACTTTTACTTAATTGGTTATAAAAACCCATAATTAATTATTTAATTTTTTATATTATCAAATTCTGTATTTAAATATTATATTTATAATTATTCATTACTACAACACTTATGTAATTACAAAATAAGTTATTTATTTAATATAATAATAATCATATTAATTTTTTAATACAAATAAAAAAAAAACGACCGACTAGTTTTTAATGTAAAAGGCTATGCAAAGTTTCTCAACCCTAGTTGTTCGAAATACAACCATTTTCTTTAATACATTTCCTTTAATATATTCTTAGGTAGAGATGTTTTCTTCTTTTATCCTACACATACATGGTAAACTATAAACTATAAACATCAAACTTGGAAAACATGCTGCAACATATACATACATGCATATGAGAAAATGAATAAATAATTTTTTTCTAAAATTAAATTTAAAAAAGAAAACACATTTATTATTTATTTATTTTTTGATGTGGAGATGTAGAACTTTAAAAGGGAAGATTTTTGCTTCCTATAATTTATTTATAGAAAGAGTTGACCATGATGTGTTGTAAAATATAAGTAATGAGTGAAAGGTGAAAGGATGTGTGGCTAGTAATGATCTGAATGTTATGTGGGGAAGCAAGGTATTCCCAGCCACTGCTTTTTCATGGTTTTGCTTTGTCTTAAATGGAAAGAAACACAGCTGCATTTCTACTTTCTGCTCTCTTCTTACATCAAACTCAATATATTTTAATACCCAATAAAACATTTTCTGCAAATCATACTTTAATGTTTATACCAGTCATAAAAATTCAAGTACAAATATTGGAGAACAAGTTGAAGAGAATTCTTTATTATAAAAATACTTTCCCATAATTGATGTATTAGATATGTAACAAGAAAAATAACTAATGACAAATAATTTATTATCTTAATTACATTTAGAATATATGGAATATAAATATAAATAATTATAAAGATTATAGTAGTTTTCTGAAGAATTTGATTGGTGTGAGAAGTGGTTTCTTGGTTTTCTGGAGAATTTATACTCATATTCTCACATTTTCAAACTCTCATACTTCCTCATGTATCTATTACTTCCATTTAATATTTCACAACTCGATTGAACCTATTCAAGTATTTCTTAATCAACTCAGATCCTATTACACTTATTTTAATTAAAACACCATTTTATAGACCATAACTCAATTTCATCTTTTCTAACATAAAACTTGACCATTTAGAATTTAAACAAATAAAATATGACTTAACAACATATTCCAAGCCCTTCACTTTGGCACAAACCCTATACTTTATAATTTCACTAGTTAAAACCTCTAAAATGAATTAAAAATCATCTAAAAAACCATTTATATATTGACTACCAACCATTTCTATGACATTTATACTAACGCAACGTCCAAACAAGTTTTAAATGACCAGAAAATAGATCTTAAAACTCAGTTTACATATGAAATTGTATTTATATTATTAAATTATTTTAATATTAAAATATTCATTATAAAACAATTATAACTTTAATATTTTATTTTTTAAATTCTTATAACTATTTTACTTTCTAATTTTTATACGAATATAAAAGTGATGAAAATAGTTTAAAAAGTGAATTATGAAATGGTACATGTAAATAGTGTTACGATATAATGTATGGAGGTAGATGAAAGAATCGAAAAAATGATGGTAAAGGTGTGGAGTCAATTATTGGAGGCATGAAAAACACTTTAGCATAAAGAAATTAAAGATGTGACATTGTAGATTAAGCACTCATGCACCCCACCTTTCCCAATATCATCATAGATGCTCATGCCAAACCTCCTTTTCATATATAAACTATCTCTTTTTTAATCTAAACTATATATTAAATTAAATTCATACACACTTCAAAATATCATGTGGAGATTCCAAAAGTGTCACTTTTCTAGAGGGACCTCTTATCAAATTGATTTTAAGGAAAGGAGATAAATCCCAGTTCAAAAGCTTTCATGTAATTTTCATCTTTTTCTTTTTTCCACACTTCTACCATCTTTTCAATTATCCATTCTTATCTAACTTTTATTATTAAATCATCAATTTGGTCTTTACAATTATTTTTTATAAACATCAATTAGATAGAATAAATAAACACAAATTCAAATTTAAAATTGTATTGTAGGGACTAGCAGCATGTGACAAGTCACTAAGGACACTCGTCCACTGCGTTCGGCGTGGTTGTAACATCCTTCCACCGATAATATGTTAACTTTGTTTGCATCAATTTTATCAGATATTCTCGAATAGACGTCCATCCATGTTTATTTTATCAGAAGGAGGATGTTGCGGTCACACCGAACACAGTGAACAGGCGTCTATTCGGAAACATTCGATAAAATTGGACAAATAAAGACAAAATTAATATGTTACCGATGAAAGGATGTTGCAACCGCACCGGACGTGATAGACGAGCATTCTTAGTAACTTGTCAGTCCGGTCCTACAGTACAAAAAATACTTTAAATATTTATTTAATAACACTTAATTTGATGTATCTTGTAAGTATGGAACAAATACCTAATACCCAAAAGGATATGAACTTTGTTCTGAAGCCACCATAATGAATGTGTGGAATGATTAATAATGATTTATTTTAATTTATTCAGTGATGTGAGAATTGGAATAGACATTTATATAAAATATTAAAAGAAAATATGAACTGCTAAATAATTTCAGATGCAACCTACCAACTCTCCCTAAGGTAGCCTAGTTTTATCAATTATTCTATTGAAACTGAAAGGTATCTTGAATATGAAGAAGTTGAAGAGAATTTTTTTAAATAAAAAGTTGAAAAGATAGTTAGGTATAATAATTATAATAAAGAATAAAAGAGAATAAGCTTCTAGACCTATGCTTTTTCAATGTTGATGAAGAAAACTCAAACAATAAAAATACTATTTATAAAAAATTATAATAATGCAAGAGAGAGAAAAAAGAGTATAAAATAAAATTTAAATAATTGGATTAAATAATATGCCAGCTAATGTGGTGAAGTAAACACACATTGTGCAATAAAATATACAAAACATGTGCTATTTAATTAATATAATAATTACTGTCTTGATTCTGAGCATTGTATAATATACTTATAATTGAAACCTAAAAGTCAAAATTAGAACATTGAGTCACGTCTCTATCATATATTCACTGTTAGCATATTATCATCAATGTCCTAGTCAAAAGGATACTAATAAAATAATAATAAAAATACTGTAAGATATTTTTAATTAAAATAATAGTAATAATAATAATAAAATATGATAGGTCGTAATCATGGTAAAAGGAGAAGGATGAGAAGAAACTTAATAATGTTTTCCCTTATCTTCATAATACAAATTGATGATGTAAGTTTTTGGATCACGATTTCAAATCCGGCCCAGGCCCATTAGTAGACATTACATAAACTTTGTTTAAAATATATATTAAATAATACTTTTAAATAAAGGATCCTTTATATTTTTAATCTAAAAATACTTTAAAAAAAGAAATAATATTTTAACACACCTAACTTTTTTACATTCATTTCATATTATTTTTTTTTTTACTTTTTACTTCTTCTTTTTTTTAAAAAAATACAAAAATTTACACTTTTATAACTATTTTACTTTTATACTTTGTGTAAAATGAACGTAAAAATGTGTTATTATTGTTCTTAACAATAATTCAAAATGTTATAACTACATGTTAATAAAATCTAATTGTAAGATAATTTTGTTAACAACTTTTTATTTTCACTATTAATTTCATATTTTCCTGAATTAAAAA
The DNA here is from genome assembly GCF_000741045.1 of Vigna radiata var. radiata. Lineage (NCBI taxonomy): Eukaryota > Viridiplantae > Streptophyta > Magnoliopsida > Fabales > Fabaceae > Vigna > Vigna radiata. The sequence goes on along the minus strand of NC_028356.1, from coordinate 3,439,613 downwards.
AATTAAACTATCATCAAGATACACTTTGGAATACAATTTAACTATTTATAAAAAAAAAAAGAAACTTAAAAACGCATTAAGCATGTGGATCATGGGTTTTATATTTATGGACTGGATTTTGTTGATAATGTTGATCCTTGAAAATATGGTTAGGACAATAATGATGACGTTTTATTTTAAAATTAAGAGAAGATATTTATATAATATTACAAAAAATAAAGTATTAAGAAATAACCTTATGTTCTTTCAAAATAAATTAAAGAAAAAAAAAAAAACTGTATGGATTCGAATTTGTTACAGTAACTTTTAGAATAATTATTAAACTTTTATCATAATTTTCATTAATAAAAAATATAATTTTTTTTGAGTATACATAGACTATTTATTAAAATTAAATTATTACATATATGTTGATTTATAATTATATTTTTATTTTACAAAATATTAATTAGAATTTTTATTAAAAGATCTTCTTATATCTTTTCCCTTTAACATTCAACCTAAACATGTATTCTAGAAAAACCCTTTAATAGTAATTTTATTATTTTTATGAATAATTAATTGAAAAAATATTATTAAAAAATTATACAGCAGCTATTCAAAAAAATATTGAATTGTTTGAAATACAAAATTATTTTATTATTTTATTAAATTATATTTTACTCTTTAAAAGATAAAATTTATCCTATTAAAAGATGATACCAAATAAAATTACTAAATAATATATTTGTTTTATACAAAAGTATAGATTGTGAGAAGGAGAATGATATATTAATACAAACATTTTGGTACATTATATATGTCATTTTTTTCATTGAATTTAAAATATGTTAGCACAATAACAAATAAAGAATCAATTAAAAAATATAGTGTAAAAATATTATAAAAAAATTGTGTTAAAATATTTTGTTTTTCTTATTAGAATTACCTTTGTTTCATTTTTAAGATGAAAAGCAGTTTCTGACAAATTTATCTGTGCTCGTTCTCAGAAAATTCATCTCAATACATAATGGTACCTGTTTTTCCTTTTTCAATTATTTTCTCTTTTGTTCTTTCAATTTGTGAAAATGTTACATATATATTTGTATAGAATTATGTGTTTTCCTCATTAACCCATTCTGCCTCTATTGTCACCATATTTGTGATGTTAGCTTAATCCTTTACATCTCATATGGATACGATTTGAAATTATGCAGATCATGTGTTTGCACATTTGTGTGTGTATATATATATATATATATATATTATCATTCAATGGTTTCAAAAAATCATTCTTTTTCTATTACAGATTCAGTTTGTGATTCTCATTAGTCGACAAGGAAAAGTGAGACTCACAAAATGGTATTCACCATACTCTCAAAAGGAGAGATCCCAGGTACTTGTCTCTAATGTTAGCTCAATGCATAGAATCGTGGTAATTGGATTTACAATGTCTTACATATTAGTTAATGAGTTTATTTATTATGCATATCACTTGTTTGATATTTGTCTCCATGTTTTATTAAGGATGTGATTTTTTGGAACTAAAAAAAATTAGTTTACAATTGGGCATATTTCATAAACATCCAATATTTGTATATCAAGCGTTAATGTTTTATATATCCTGATAGGTATAGGCACTGGAACATATTCAAAGTGTTCAGTTACCATTTGGCAATAATTTTGCTTATTTTTTTTGTTTTCTTATGCCTGAATTATGCATAAACATTGATTAATCTACTTTTTTTGGAAGATAATTCGAGAATTAAATGGGCTAATTATCTCTCGAGCACCAAAGTTGTGCAACTTCGTAGAGTGGAGGGGATTCACAGTTGTTTACAAAAGGTGTGAAAAATTTGTTAAGTGACTAAGAAATTTCTTTGTATATTGAACTACAATAATTGAGAGACTCTTGATTTTGGTAATTATTGTTCAGATATGCTAGCCTCTACTTCTGCATGTGTAATGATGAGGAAGACAATGAATTGGAGACTCTAACCATTATTCATCATTATGTTGAGACTTTGGATCGCTATTTTGGCAGTGTTAGTACCATAAATGCTAAAATATGAAGTTCTTAATATATTTTACACATGTTTCAAAACCACCTGAATTTGTTTCTCTCTTGCTTCTCTTACCAGGTTTGTGAGTTGGATTTAATCTTTAATTTTCATAAGGTAATTCATTTTCTTACAAACTATATTCTTTAGTTATTATTCATTCTAATAATGCACACAGTTCTATTTGAATATCCTCTCAGACATAAAAATCGGTGATCTGCTGTCATATTAAACAAGATAGCTTCTGTGATAAATGAGACTAGGATCCCTCACAAGTTTGCAGTTACTTGGTGATTGTTTGTGTTTTTCTGAAACAAATTTGAAAGTCCTGTATAAGTAAGAATGGTAATGTTGTTTAATCTTAGTATTGCATCAGAGGTTAAAATTGAGCTTGATCCTTGCAGGCATATTTTATATTGGATGAAATTTTGCTTGCTGGAGCCATGCAAGAGACTAGCAAAAGAAAAACTCTGAGACTAATAGCTGCACAGGTAACATTATAAAGCAATCATTCTACTCTCAATTGCTTATATATTGTATTGCAGAAAAAAATTACATGCATGCAAAGTAGTTCATTGATCACAGACAGTTTTACTTCAATAATTAGAGAATGACACTAAATATACTTGAGAAGTTGCACCTTAATGTTTCAAAAATTATAATTTTGTGGTGTAGGAGGATTTAGTGGAAACTGCCAAAATGGAATCGAGTTCATTGAGTAAAGTAATTGCACAGGCCACCAAGTAAAAGTGTCATGGAGGATTGTAATTATGCTGCAGAGATAGCACTGCATTTTCACTCAGCTGATTTTTTTTTGGGGGTATAAAAATCATTTAAAAAAATTAAAATAAATAATTTTTATAAACACAATGTGCATGACATACTCTTAAGTTATTTCCAACAAAACAAGTTAAATTTTGTAATTATTACTATTTATTGGTTTAATTGTTCAACACTATATATTGTGTATTGCCCCCTGTTACAAATTTTTAAATTAGTCTCCTTTTATAGAAAATTGTTTTAAAGACTATTTTTATTGTTTAACATCACTCTAACCATGTCTGACTTGAATATGTTCAAACTATGTTGCATCTAGTTTTGTGTTAAAAAATGTAATAACTGAACTCAAACAACATGCCATAAGGAGTTCATTATATTTGATTAACAATAACTACAGATAACTTATCCACAAATTTCAATGTTCTAACCCTTAAAAGCTCAACATACACCAATAGAATGATGAGCAAAAAAACTAAAATACAAAAGAAACACAAACTGAACTAACTAACGACAAACATGAGAGGGAAGTACTAGGTTTAGTTATGTTTCTTATGTATTGACACATTCCTAAGAAGGCCACATGCTAGAGCCTGATTGGGTATTCGCTTAACATTTGAAAGAGCCTCAGCAAAAACGACACCCATTCCCATGTATAAATGAGGCTGAATGTGACAATGGAAGGCCCAAACTCCAGGGTTATCTGCCCTAAACCTCAAAGCAGTCCAACCATATGGGAATACCACTACATTGTTCCTCAATGGTGGGTTCTTCAAGTTGAATTTTCTCTCATCGCTCTGTTGAAATTTGCCATCTCCATACCCCAAAACCCAAAAGTCATGCCCATGCAAATGCCAAGGGTGAATCTCACTGTTTTGCCCCTTCATTACATTGGCATTTTGCAGTATCACATCTACCACTTGGTTTAACTGGAACATGTAAACCCCACTACCAGTGTTTGCATTAGGGTTCAGGGGAGGGTTGTAGATGTCATAACCCTCTGAGAATGTGTTTGGAGGGATTTTAGTGTCAAAGGAGCCATTAACGTTAAACATAACAGAGGCTAGGTAAGGAATTGATGGCAATGTTAAGGAGACATTGTTGATGGCCCACTTAGTGTAACCACGAACGAGGTTTTGTGTGTTGAGAAGGAGAAGTCTACGATCATAATACTTAGGAGGTTTTTGGGTTCCCTTGAGGCCAAAAATATTGTATGTGAATGTCTTGCTACGATTGTAATCATCCCATTGTGGTGTTATTGGTGGTGGAGAAGTGGGAAGAACTGTGGCAGAGTTTGTTTTGTAATTTAGGATAGTTAATCCTTGTGGGGTGTTAGGTTTTCTTCCCCTAACACCAATTGAAATCCAATAATTCTTCTTTGGATCTTGATTTGTTCTGAGGAGAACTGAATAGGTTTCACCTGAATATATGTCTATGTCATCAACAGTAAATGGTTTCACGTAGTTTCCATCGGCTTCCACCACCACCAATTTGTGCTTCTTCAACCAAAACAAAATCAAATATTAGAACCAAATTATTCAAGTAGATATTTTTGTCAAATTTGTAGGTAAAAATCATATTATGTGAACTCTAAAACTATGAGTAGTAATCAATGGGATTAACGAATAATCTATTGTATACCATGATGTTACTATCTTTCTCCATTAATTTGATGTAAATATTTTTTCCAACATTTTTTAAATTTTTTGTTGGATTAGTTTTCTAAATTATTTAATCCAAATAAATGATTGGGATGATGTAACTGAAATATATAAATTTAACTATTAGGTATTTCAAGTTATTATTATTATTTTGTTGAATATTTCAAAAAATATATATTAATATAATTAAATATTGTTAGATATATTATTTTACAAATATAATTATGAAATTAATATTTCAAAAAAAAATTATATATCAATATAAAATATTGTGTTTTCGAAAATATGTAAATTCAAGTCAATCAAAAAAATCAGCTTAAGGGAACTTTAGATATCACCCAAAACCACACAAGAACAGAAAAAACAAAATTTATATGTGAGCGTATTTTTTTTTAAATGATATTATTGGATAAATTTAGTTGATCGTAAAATTGTACAACTTATATTTTTCATTATCACTAGCAAAAATTTATATAAAAAGGATTCATTCTGATATCCACCTTATTTTTCTTGTTTTACTCTTTAGTAAGTAATTTTTTTTAAAATTAAAATAATTAACTTATTAATTATATAATGATCTTTTTCAAAACTAAAATAACGGTTTATAACAAAAAAATTACCTATAAAATGAATAAAATTATTTTTTATCATAGAAGTTATTTACATTTACTATTATAATTATAACTTTTTTTTGTTATAATAAAAAAGTAAAAATACATACGAATAAAACATATGCTTTTTTTCTTAAAAATATTGATTAAAATATACTTACAACTAACGTGAAGATACATATATAAAAAATGAAAAAAAGTTTCTTTCACAACTTTTTTTTTCAATTATTTAACAACTTTTTTACCATGTATATATTATAATTTATTTTAAATATTTTTTTAAAAACAAATTCGAAAATATTAATAAAATAATAATACGTATTCTACCGTCAAAATATTGCTAAAATATCATTATCGATAAAAAAAAATTGGATAGAGCAATAAGAAAAAGTTACCCCAATGGCCAAGTTGAGAGATGCTAAGGAAGTGGCACTGGCAATTCTAATTCTATAGGTCTTGTTTGGATGAACATCAAAAGTTTGGGATGCACATTCTTCATTGCCTTTGAACTTGCACTCAGACAAGGACGTCTTCATAACATTAGCTGCCAACGAACAGTTGTATTGTCCTCTTCCATTTATAAGCAGAGACTGTTTCAACTTTTATATCCATTAAAGATATAAATATAAATTTCTTTTTATAAATTAAATTTGTATAATTAAAATAAACTTAAAATCTATTTCTTAATATTTTAAATGGTTTTTATAAGCTGAAATTCATAAATTAATTAAGTAGTGTGGGTATACTTTTTTTTTCGTCTACTTCTAGAGTTAACCACACCTTGAAATCTATATGTACTCAATTAAATATTAAAAAGTAGAAGATATTTTTAATCTTGGACCACTTCATCAAAACGAAGGTATTTGAATAACCAGGGCACTATTAGTTTCTCCTTTCTGTATCTCTCACAATTAATTTAAGTTTTGGTAATCATAATTACAAACTCTAGATCATACTTACAAGTAACCATCAAATTTACATTAAATTTATTTTCATTTTATTCATAAATATTAATTTATTCATTTTCTTCCATTATTTAGAGACAAATGTTTAATTAAATATATTGATTGTTCACTTATTTTATAATAATAGGTGTGTCCTTTCTAACACTTATTTCTCATATTAATGTATTAATATATGCACATCTTAAATTTTAAATTTATTACTAGATATTTATCATTGATTTGATAATAACTCAACAATCAATGTTAACATTTTAACAAATAATGCATTTTATTAACATAAGTCTCTAAATGGTTATCCTTTCTGTATAAAAGTGTATTTTGTTAAAAGTTTTATATGAACCAGTCACTTAAAATAAATATAGAAGTGAATATAAACTTCATTTGTAAAATGGAATAAAATTTTAAGTTTATTTTTTAATATACTTTAAATTTATTTTAATTCAATTATATCATCTTAAAAAGTAAAAGGATTATGATATTTTAACAACATTTTTTAACAATTTTTTGATAAGACGACATGTGTTATCATTTCATTTGTCGGTTTAAATTTATTTTAAAAAAAATATTTAAAACGAATTAATCATAAATTACCATGTATGTGTTGTCAAAAAGTTATCAAGAAAAGGGTTGTTAAAGAAACTTTTTCCAAAATAAAATATGGAAAAACTTCTTTTCACAACACTTTTTTAACAACTTTTTGACAACGCATACGTGGCAGCTTATGATTGATCCGTTTTAAATATTTTTTAAACATAAATTTAAATAGACCAATAAAATGATGACACGTGTTCCGTTGTAAAAAAAGTTATCAAAATATCATCATCCATAAAATATATATGTATATGTTATGATTTACCTGAGGTTCATTCACCCATTTGAATGGGATGGAGGAGAGACCAACCTCTTGTTCTAGTGTTGTTTTGTGCCACCAGTCACTCAAGAGAAGGTTGAGCTCACCATCATAGTCAAATGCTTCTTTCTTTCCCTTTGCTAAATTCACTATCAGAGAACCATACAATCCTGCTGTTCTCTGCAAACCATAGTGTCCATGGTACAAGTATGTACCTGCCTGCACCATATTTTCACCACCAAATTCTCATACTTTGATCATTCAAACATCATATGCAAAACACATAAAAACATGCAAAAATGTAACATCTAAGTTTTTTCCATACAAAAATCATTTATTCAATCAAAAAAGTGTTACAAAATACGTACCCTATCAACTGTGAACCTGTAATGAAAAGTTTGTCCTGGGGCTATCGCACACTGAGAAATGGAAGCAGTTCCATCTGCCCATGGCGTTCCATACTGCAACACAAAACATCCAAAAAATCGTTTTTACATTTTCTATTAAGAAATGATATTTTGATATTTTAAATAGAAAAATTTATTCGAAACGAAGAAAAAGAAAATGAAAAAGTAGTGTATAAAAACCTGTCTAATTCCATGCCAGTGAAGAACTGTTCCTTCTCTGAATAGGTTGTTGGTGAGAATAATATGAAGGGTGTCTCCTTCTTCTGCTGTTATGGTCGGGCCAGGAAAATGACCATTGATTCCGATCACAACTTGCTCCACGCAATCTGGTTCACCATACATGTACTCTACATCAAACTTGTACTGTTTTACAGCTCCCCATGATACTTCCCACAAACACAACCAAACACACCACAACGTTATTAAGCTCATTATTATGTTGTTGCTTTTCCTCGTACACCCACACCACTACCAAATTTCTCAGATATCTATTACAACTTACTTATTCATCAACTACATAACTTGCGCTTTAAGCCATAGCATGTAGCTTTGAATATATAGAAAGAGCCTATAGATGTACTTTAATAGATTCTGTTCGAAATAAAGTTGAAAACTGATTTATGCATACGTAAATATTTATCAGCTCCTTAATTTAAACTCGGAAGAAAATTTAGAAAGAATGGAAATTGTAAATTTCGGAAATGGTTTAATCGCTTCTTTTGTCCCTAGTTTGGTTGAAGTGTGTCAAATTCGTCTCCCTTTTGGAAAAATGTCAATTTCGTCCCCATGTAGAAAAAATTTGTGTCAATCAAGTCATCTCCGTTAAATACAAACTAATGGTGTTAAAAACTTAAAGTGAGTTTTGAATAATAACCACTTCATGGGTCCGATCTCTGATATTGCAGTGGATAAGGTGAGTTTTGAAAGCAATGATTTTTAACGGATATGACTTGATTGACACAAATTTTTTCTATATAAGGACAAAATTGACATTTTTTTTAAAAGGAGAACGAATTTGACACACTTCAATCAAACTTGGGACAAAAGAAGCAATTAAACCTTTCGGAAATATATGATGTAAAGAAAATAAATTTAGAAAAAAAATAAAAACATAATAGATATAAATAAAATAAAGATGTAACAAAAGTAAAAGTAAATATGTATTTACTATTTTACTTTTATTATGAAAAAAATGTGATTGTTTCTTACTATAAACACGTTCGTTGCAAGTTTATTTAGCAAAGGAGTAGTACATACTTCTAAATTTACAATAATAATTCAATATCAACTATTGTGTGTTTGAATTTGAAAGAATAAATTTGAAAAGAAAATGAAGTGAAAGTATGGTTGTTTAAATTAAAGAAAAAAAATGTATGATTTGAGTGAATTTAAGATAAAAGCTTGTGTAAGATAGACTAAATTTTTTAATGAATAAAATTAAATAATTAGTATTTTATTCTTAAAGATAAATGTGATATTAATAAAATTTATATTAAAATAAAATTAAAAGTGTTAATTAAAATTACAAAAATATATTTTATTAAAAGGCCATATATATAATTTTGTTTTGGTTGGTGTAACTTCCCTCCTCATCTTCTCAGTTTTGCTAGGAATCTTTCATAAATTTTGAATTTTAACTCTAGATGTGTTTATATTTATTTATATTCTCCTTGAAAGAATAAATTATTGGTATATTTAAAAATAATACTCTTTAAAGGTAAATAACTTATAAAAAAAAAATATAATTTAAAAACAAAAATTTTAAAAATATAATACTCTTTCACATTTTACATGAGTTTATTCCAGCATTCATCTCTTCAAATCTCTATTCAACCTAAAAAAATCGCCATTTTTACTTTTTACTGTCCCAACGTACGGGTGCTTTACTGATTTTTTTATTGAATAAATTTTCACAAATTTAATATATTTACTTACCGTGAGCTCTTGAATAGTCTTAAATTATTTCCTAAAAATTAAAAACTATTGTTTTATTTTAATTTTATTACATAAGTAAAAAAACGTTACTGAAATTAATAGTATGGTTAAATTGTAATTTGCATTCAAACATAATTATAGTTTTTATAGTTTTTTGAAGTTTTTAATTTGTAGACAGATATTTAATTCTCAAGGGAACAATATATTTCTCAAAATACTTTCGAACTTTTTATTAGTTATTTTTAATCTCATGGCATTATTAAATTCTATACAAATAAGGCCATTATATTATTTCACGTCATTTTATCCCGTCTATGCCGAAAATGGTGCAATTTTCTTTCAAATTTATAAAAAATGATGCAATTTTCTTTCAAATGTATCAAAATGGTGCAAAAAACCTCTGAAAAATATGAAAAAGTCAGATCAACTTGGTAAAAGTTCAATATTATATTTTAAAAAAAAAATTAACTTCAGCTTAATATGATATAAATTGAAACATGAGCTCTGATAGCGGGGTATGGAAAATGGCCATTGATTCCCAACACAATTTGCTGAATGCAATCTGGTTTACATTTTTATCCTAACTAATCTTTCTCTCATTAAAAGGGTTTAAAACAAAAATTTATTACCCATCAATATTTGTGTGCTAAAATACTTGTCAGAAGTGGGATTTGAACCCACGCCCTCTTTCGAAGACCAGAACTTGAGTCTGGCGCCTTAGACCACTCGGCCATCCTGACTTGTTGCTGATTGTTCTGCACATACTAAAGTATTTATATACTAAAGCACACTTCAAACCTGATGGAATTTTTTTGTGCGAGCGGAGACACATGAGTAGAATAGTATAATGAAAATGTTAGAATCCGACCTTCTAAAAGTGCTTCCGTGGAATTGTGCTGCGATACTAGTTCTATAGAAAACTTTCATAAATTCGCTTGTTCTTTTTTAAGCACAAAACGAAAATTCTGAATGCAGCTATAGCAAACATAATTTATAAGAGAAGCAGGGAATAAAAAAGGAGGCCGGCATATTTCAATTTATTATACAATTTTTTAAGTCGTGCATGAAGCTATTGGAAGAACTCAAAAAAATGCATAACGTAAACAAACAATACGTTATGACAATTGAGTTGTTGTTGCATTGTAATTCATTACCAGCGCTTGCCGTGAATTCTTTATCAACGTCATTGACTACAGCATGCTAAACGTTCCCTGTTCTCGAATCGACGTGTCTTAATTAATTACCAATTCAATCCAATGTAAGCAACCGAAGGAAAGTGCTATTTATTTAAAATCCTGTAAATCACTCCCTAAATTAAATTGTCCCTTCTATCTGCGCGCAATTTCATTTTTGCCATCTAAATTATATTTAAAGTTGAGTCGTTAACTCGAACCATCTAATAGCATAAAGACCCTATTTGCTGGTCTTGTTTACCATTTCCATCTTTGCCTCATAAGCGTCACCTTTGAAAGAAAAGCAAAGCCAGAGAATATTTCAAGTACCATGATCCACCTTTGAAAGTAAACCATCTTTGAAGAAAGATTTTCTCCTTGCCCAAGATATATTCACTCACAGCCAGCAAAAGTTATATATGTGAAGTGAATGCCACGGCGACAAAGAAACAATAACGGGGCTTGCAATAAGAACTGGCAAAAAAGTATTAATTTACAGTACTAAGGAATGAGTTTCAAATAATTTCAGAGTAACCAAGTCGAATTTTTCTAGTATTACATAAAATAGATATTCAAGTCTCAACATCATTGTCAGATCATAACATTGTTACAAATGCCAATGCTCTTCAGTATGTAAATTTACATATACCAGAGATTACATTTACCACTGCCCATTACACTATGAGGTAATACACTTGAATTTTAGAATATATATAGAGATCCTACCACATCACCTTATTCACGAGCAGTTTGTATCGTAACTTACAAGACCCAACAACTCTGGACCTTCCAAACGAGGGTTATTCTCAAAGCTACAGCATTGAAAAAAAAAAAAAAAGTTTATTCAACAGGTAACAGGAATGATAACCAGATAGCAGAAAACATGTTCTACTGCTAATAATCTAGAGTTCAAACTTTGGAATTATTTCAGAATCAGTGCACCAGAAAAATGCAGGAAGGCTGAGTATAATTACTGTATAGGACAGATAAGATGCAATCAAACTCACCGCAATCACTATTCCCAAATACATTGGTACAGGGCAGCGGATTTAGTTGAATCAAAATTTTGCATTCTTAACATCTCATGAAACGATTGGAGAACGTCTACCACATGCAGCTATATCATTATCACACACAACAATAAATAACAACTTAATATTACCATCACAATTTAACAGTTCGATAAATAGAATGTGAATAACAGTTTAAAAGGACCTTCGGGAACAGAATGTGAACAAGACATCTTTAACACCATACTCATAAAGCAGAAAAAATTGCAAGTGATAAATATAGCAGTGCATGGCAGAAAGGTTACTAGGTTTCTCATTGTTGCTCCCCTTCCCTCACCCCAACATAAAAATATAAATAAAAAGTTCAGGAGAGATTTAGTGAGACCTACTTATTCAATGGAATATGCTCGAATGGCCCAGAGGTAGGAATTGTACCGCATAAATCATTGTTGGAGACATCCCTGAAAATAAGCTAATGTTTAGTCTCTCCAAAAGCCCACGTCTTCATCATATACCAAATAATCCTATCATGATTATCTTATATAGACAACATTTTTACTTACACTACTTTAAGGCTTGAAACAGCAGCAAGATCCTTGGGGATAGGGCCAGTAAGTCGGTTGTCATTTAGTCGTCTGAAAGAAAACATTTATGAGAACATGCGAGTACGGAATATTTTATTCCACAAAATAATAATCAAAGGCTTTACCAGTTAAGAATCCGGTAAGTTAAACTATTTCATATTTATAGACTAACAGCTTCCAACACTTCAAAAACGGAACTACTAAATAAGATTGCTACTTATTTTAGATTTGAACTTAGCTTCCTGGTGTTGGTTGAATAAATTTCAGGCTCTGGGAATGCAAGCATTTTTCAATAGGTCATTCATTCACTACATGTAGTTTGACTCATGAAGGATTCTGATGTTGCCCAGACATGGTCCATCAAAACTTATAGATTGGACACCTTCATACTACATAGGAATCCTTTAAGTTGCTTACATTGTTTATAGATTGAATCACACCACTGAATGTTGGGACTGAAATCATCTCAATCTAATCAGAATTAGTCATACTAGAGTCTCTTCCCTTCTTTTTAAAGGGGGAGATTTTGTTTCTTAACACTGATTAAACTCAAGTATGCTTACTTAATGGCTTTATTTGTCTATTTTAAGGATAATATAGTAAAATATTTTATTTTCCCTTCCCTCCCTTCCTTTGAACTAAACACTCAGTTAATATTTCTCCCATGAGTGAGGTTTAAGTTTGGATATGAGCATGTGAATTTTGGAAGCAATTCATTTCATGTATACTGTCATATTTCAGATGTCTTAACATCAAATATATGCACTATTGCTCAACATCTTAACATCAACCACAAAGCCCACAATTGTCCATGCCCAAACTTTACATAAAATGTATAATTGAAAAACACCAAAGTCCATGAGTAGCTATCCAAATGTTCTTGTAATTCTCCTGCATCATTCAAACTCTTGTGAGAAATTCAAATGAAAGGATAGCGGAAGCAAAGGCCACAGATCAGTCCAGTCATGCTTAATATGCTATTGCAGACTTACAAAAAGACAAGATTCTTCAATTTCCCCAATGAAGACGGAATGGTGCCTGATATGTTGTTGTTGTACAGGTCCAAGCTAACTAGACTTTTTAGGTTTCCAAGTTCTGGAGGAATAGTTCCTTGAATGTTGTTTTTGTACAACTCACTGCATCCAATTAAGAAAAAGAACACGAAACACACAAATATGAGGTGCTTTAGTTCACAGCAAATGCCAATAGATCAATCATTGTAGTAATAATATGAGTACAATATGAAATATATCTATGAAGCACACAAGCCTTTTATAAAAGTTATGAAAATCTAATATAGCCACATAACATATATATGAACAATGTATGATATTTTTTGTGACTGTTATAGCTACCTATCATATATAGTGTTCCTTAATGAACCAAAAAATGGAAATTGTTCACTTTATAGATGATCCTTCCTACTTGAAGATAAAAGGAAATAATTTATGATTACAATAATTTATTTTTTATTTTGTTCATAGTAATGTCCTAAAAGTTTTCTTAATTTGGATTTGCATAATTGCAATAATATATTTATTATCTATTTTTTTTATATTTTTTATACATATCTAGACATGTTTCAGACATACTAGATACATTTATAGAATATTAGTATTACAGGATGCCTTTTATAAATATATCTGATACATTTATTATATCTATACATCATAAGAGCACATTAAATAGACTTAAAGTCCTCTCTTTTTCCCATTTGACAATAGAACACGATTTATGATGACAATAATTCATTACATTTATGTTGTTGACAAGTATCTCACATGCATGGCCAATACTTTTAAGAATAATTATATCACCGAATCTAATATCAAATATGTATCATATCTAATACATATATTGTATTTATCATACGAGCACATCTAAACGACTTAAGTGACACTAGGCAAAAAATATTAGCCAAATTTTAGAAAACATACAGATACTGCAGATGCTCCAGCTTCCCAAGTTCCGGTACCAAATGTCCAGATAGGTTAGAGTTACCAAGATCCCTGTAGAAAGCAACATAATTATCACCATAAATGTGGAGAGAATATCAACAGATTCAGTCAAACCAACACATTTTAGTTGGATTTCCGATATTACCAGTTATAATAGCAACCATCTATGAAGAACAATGTTTTCCTTTTGTTCTCGTATCTTATCCAATACATGTCTATACTCTATTAATTCGTATAAGTGAAAGAAGAAATGTCAAAACTACTAATAAAAGACAATAAAATTTAATTTAATACAGCTACATACGATACATAGGAGCATGAATATCAATGCATATTTATTAAGTTTTATGAATTTGTTCACATCTAAATGCGCACTTTACGTATGTTATAAGTCAACACCATATTCAATCACAAATCATCGCTAATATAACCTTTTAAGCTAATTATTATAATAGTTAACAAACTTTTCTATTTGCTATTGGTCGACGCCAAATTTAACATTCAATACATGGATTATTTATTCAACTACGAACTTATACATGCATTGTGTATAATATTTATGCAACATAGGCAACAATAATCCCACCCCCAAAATGTAAAACAGCAAAGAAAAGCATATAATTAAACTATATAAAAAGAATTCCAACCACATAAACACCACAAGAAACAGGTAAGTTAATATGGAAATCTAACTATTAACAGGAAGTAATTTGACGAAAACGCGGCTTTGTTTGTTTCATTGAATATAAAAACAAACGAATCCAACCGCAACCAGTGAATCCTGCAACCTCGCGGAGGATCCTTCAATTTTATAAAACAATTAACAAAATAACAAAAATCAAAAATCAACACCGCGTGATAAAACAGGTAGCAGCAGAAGTGTTGATTAACGCAACAAATGCCAACTATTAAGCAGAATCGAGCACCGAAACGGAACTAAAAAATCTTAACAACGCAGAAACAAACAAAACAGAGAGGGATAGAGAGAGAATACACTCGAGTGACTCGGTTGTCCTGGTTGCAGGTGACGTGGAACCAAGTACAAGGACTCACGAGCGTGGGATCCCAACTCTGAAGGACGTTGTCCGGGTCCGACAGGCTCCGTTTGAGCGTGTAGAGCGCATCGCCTTCGGAATTGGAGGCGCCGAGGCGGAGCAGAGTTAGGGTTAGGGAAACGGAGAGTAGGAACCGCATGGAAGTGCAGGTTGCTGCTGCCATGGCTGATCTGAGCTTCAACCGTACACCTCTACTGCCGTGTTAGGGTTATCGCTCTTATTCGTCGGTTCGCAACGACCGCGCAAAGAAGAACGAAAGCAAAGGACGAAGTTCTAGAGAGAGAAAGAGACAGAGAGAGAGGAAGGAAGAGGGAAGAATCTTGTGAGAGAGAAAGAGAAAAGACTTGAAAAGGAAGTATCGGCTTTGGGAATAACACGGAGCAGTAAAACATGCCGAGCTTCGATTTTATAATATACTATATAGTTTTAGTTTTTCAAATCAGTTTAAAATGTATTACAAATTTAATTTTTTTTAAAATATGTTTTAATTTTTATTTTTATTTTTTCCTTCTTTTTTTTCTGAGATTTAAAGCCAGTCTTTTACTGATCTAGTTTTTCTGATGAACTCTATGGTGTTTTCCTTTGCATTACTTTTAAAATATATTATTTTTGATAGATTAAAAAAATTAGTAAAAAATTAAAATTCTTGATATACTTCTTATAAGTTAAATATGGTTTTTCGAAACATTATGAATTATTAATAATAAGAATTCCCTCATTAATAATTGAAATTCCTTATTCTACTTTTATTATAAAAACAATAAATTTACCATTTACAACAACTTGTAATAAAGGTTTCGTTGTTTTGCCACTTACTTGTATAATTATTTATATATATAATTAACTGGTGGTGTAAAAAGATTACTATTTTAATTAAAGTTTATTTTCTTTTGCTCTCTATTTTCACACTATCTTTGGTTTTTTCTTCTGTTTCTTTGTTGACTTTTGATGTTCCCTTTATGGACAATTTTCGGTACTTAGTCATTAGCGGATGTCACGCACTGAAGAGAGGGAAACAATAATGGTTTCTCTAAAAACACATAACGAAACGATAAAAAGAAGAGGAAATTCTCTTAATTTTATACATTAAAACGTAAATTTTCTTCTTTATTTAATTACGATAAATATTTACTTAAGCTGGAAATATTTACAATGCAGATGAATAAATTCATCTAAAAATGTGTGAAAGAGGAAGTCGATGGTTGTAGAAAAAAGAAAGTGGTGAAAAATGAAATGGTAAGTGGTGTAATGGTGAGTGGCGTATTCTGTGTGATAATGCCAAGTCTGTGCAACCACCATTATTGACACCACCTAAAGTGGTTGGGAGGATCCAAATTGGTTTAATAATTTATGGCTGTGGTGCTGCACATCGTGACTTTCGTCAACGGATCAATTCACTATATTTGTTACAAGGATCGTCATCTTCTGATATTCTCCAACTGCCACTTTTATTTCTCAATATATAGGTTAAAATGGTATAGATAGATAAAATAATGGGTAAGAAGTGTTTATTGCATTAGAAATATACAAAGAAAAATGTTTTTTATTAATAATTACTAACTTTTAAACTTTAGTTATTAAAAAAAATAAATTTTATATTTCATCTTATTGAAGTTTAAGTGTGGATTTGGAAATAAGCAGTGATATTTTAGTATGGTTTGGGACTGGATTCCTTGTTGTTAAGAGGAGAGAGATTCACCTACAAAAGACTCTCTAACGCTAATGTTATTAAGAAAGTTATGATTTTTATGTATAAAATGAGTATAAGTGTTTATGAGGAAGTGAATATTTCTTGGGGAATACTATTTGTATATATAGGATTAGCATAGATCATGGACATATGTTCCAATTTGAATAATAATAACTTCGAGAGTATAATAACATAATGGTAAATAATATCAACACATCAAACTCTCGATATTTAAAGGATATGGCCCGATTAGATATAGGTTTGGGTTGTTCCATAATGAAGAGGCTTGAAAAGTCTTATTGGTCATGCTCTTTAATATGTCTATTGGGTCGGATAGGAACATAAGTCCTTCCGGTATCGAAAATTTAGTTTGGTGTATGTGATTGTGTGTTATCTTTTGGTAGGGCTTTTGCCAACTTGTTATAGTTTTGGGTGGATTGACGTTTCACTCGAGCTTATTTGTGGATTGACCCTTTAGACAAGTTATACAGGTGGATTGGCCCTTTGTTCGAGCTTCGCGATGGATTGGCCCTCTACCCGAGCTTGTATGCAATTTCACCCCCTGACTGAGATTGTATGCGTTTTAGCCTTCCAGTTGAGCTTGCATGTGTGTTAGCCCTCTTACAAAGCTCATTCAAAAGTTGTTGTGTAGGAATAACCCTTTCAACTTGTGTTGCAGACTTTGGTAAAGCTTTATGCTAGGTTACTGGCTTGGTTAAGCTCTGCTAGGTGTTGTGAACTTCATGCAGCCTCTGCTTAGTGTTGCCAACCTTAAGTAGTGCTTAAATGCTTTGATTTTAAGGAGACTTCGTTTTGACATGACCAACTTTATGTGGGCTTCTCTTTTAATGTGGTCGACTTTAGGAAAACTATGTTTTCACACGACTAACTTTATGCAGACTTCTTTTTTTATGCGGGCAACTTTAATGAGTGTTGTCGTTTTGGGCAGGTTTGGTCAAGTTGATGATGATTTTAACTTGTTTTCTATAATTTTATTTCACTTCAAGTAATCCCCACTATTTTTAGCCCTCTTTTAACTTGTCCTCGCATATTTTGTCTTCTTCTTTTTAATTCGCTTATTTGTTGAAGGAAGTAAAAGGTGGCCAAAGTAAAGGCTAGGTTCGGCATCATGGCCAGCTTGTTTACTAAGGTCGGTGAGAGCTAACGAATAAAGGTAAAGTTCCAACTATGTTATTCGAGATCGTTAGCCTTGAGGTTTGATGGCAGGTTGTTGAAGGGAGAAAGATCCACCAATAATAGGCTATCACACGCCCAAGTCAGTAAGATAGTTAGGAATTATGTGTAAATCGAGTGTAAGTGTTTATGAGAAAGTGAATATTCCTTAGATAATGCTAGTTGTATTTATAAGATAAACATGGGTCATGACCCATGTTCCTATTGAAATAATACTCATATGAGAAGTAATAACTAACATACAAAACTATTGAAATTTAGCCATAAAATATGGATATGGTCAAATTAAAGTATGATTAAATTGTTTCATAATGGAGAGGCTTGAAGAGCTTCATTAGACTATGCTCTTTAATATGTCTATTATATTGAGAAGATCCACCTGCAAAATACTCTCCCACACTCAAGCCACTAAGAGATTTAGGATCTTTATGTGTACAATGAATATAAGTATTTATAAGATAGTGAATAACATTTAGAAAATATTAGCTCTATTTATATGATCAATCTGTTTTACAGGCTATGTTTCTATTGAAATAATACTTACACAAGAAGTACAATAACTAACATACTAAAGTGTCAAAATTTAATTATAGTATGTGAATATAGTCAAATTAAATATAGGTTTGGACAACTTCATAATGGATGGTAAAGTTTAAGAAACTTGCTCTTTGATATATTTATTATTATTAAGAACAATATTTATAAAAAAAGAAAAAATATAACGAAAGACAAAATAGTAGACATGATACTTAAAAGATTTATAAATGTTCATAATAGTATTATCTATATACATAATATCATATCTTAGTCACTAATTTCAAAATAAACAAAATAATATATTCAAAATTTATATATTTTATACCATAATCAATAAAACAAAAATAAATACATATTTTAATATAATTATAATTATAAAATAAATTATGCATATCTAACATATTGTTTTTTATTTTCTAAAATTATTGAACCCACCAATAATTAAGTTAAAACTAAAATTTTTAATTATATATTTACCAATATAAATAATTATACTGTGTGATTTTTTTTTTCTTTCATATTATTTTATAATTTTGTTTTGATAATAATCATTATAAAAAAAATATTTCTATTAAAGTGAATTGTATTTTTTATTTTTGTCAAAATTGATATAGTTCAAAAATAATTGATAAATTTTTCAGATTTAAATAATTAAGAACGTAAATAATAAAATACTGAAATTGAAATTTTAAGCCTTCCATTGAATATGATATTGACAACTTATTTTCAGAACAGTGAGCAGGTAAAAAAAATGATGATAGATATTATCGTCTTTCTTCATATTTTAAAATTTAATAATCATCTAAATTATATCTATAACAAAATCAATTTTTTTAAGAATCGTACTTTAAAACATGAGATTATACTATATATTTTAATAAGCAATGTGTACTTATGAACGAAAACATCTAATACTTAAAAGTTGGTAATATTAGATTTTTGAAAAATGTTAATTTTTTTTTTTACATATTGTAAACTTGGAAATGTGAGGTAATTAAAAAAAACATTATTATAATGTGTTTGAATGGAAAAATTTTAAAATATAATTTATTTTTATAAAACAAATTAAAATGCTTCATGATAAAATATGTCGTTAAGATAAAAAATATTTGGAAAAGTATTTGTCATGTCTATTTTTTTTATATTATTTTGTGTTGATATATACAAGTATAATGTGTTTCTGTATTTGAGTATTTGCAATACATCGTATTTCTTTTTGAACGATTCTTTAAAAATAGTGGTAAGTTATTATTCTTTTAATCAGGTTTATTATAATTGAATAATTTAAAAATATTGTAAAACAATTTAGTTAATATTGTTTATATTAGACTTGATATAGATTTTTGTGAAATCAAGTCATATACATGTATTTCTTTTCCTCCATACTATGTTGTCTCTTTTTTTTATTGTTATCATTGTCATAGCTGATATTTATCTTTTAAGACGTTTTTAATTGTAGGATCATCTTTTAGTTGTTATTGAGATCAGGGTAAAGGTAATCATGATTAAAAACTATGATTTTTTTTAATTATATGTACTTACCAAAGTAAAAACGTGCGACTATAGCAAATTTTAAACCAAGTGTGGTTAAAAAAAAAATAAAAAATCAAAGAATATGCTACTAAACATGATTTAAAAAGACAATAAAAATAATAAAATAATATATTTAAAATCTCATAAAATAGTATTTTTAGAAGTGATGGTAGTCTAAACATAGTGAGACTCGATTATTTTCATATTAAACGATTTTATTATAAATGGTTTTGTTATAAATGGGTTTCATTAGTTTAAAACGTATAATCTCTCTAGAAACCACTTTTCTAGAGTTTTCTACCTTTTCTCTAAGAGTTTTAACTCCTGAGTCATCTTTTTAACCATCAAGAGGTACCTAATCAACCACAACAACAAGAATTATGTTTCTACCCAATCAATTTTTTCAATAGAGCAAGTAGTTTTGACTCATTTTTCTCCTTTGCGTTCTCAAATCTGTTTTAGAGGAATCTTGTGTTGTTGCATGTGTAATCACGCATCTCCTGCACGTTCTTAATTCACCTAGAGTTCCAAGGACTCTGTCTGTTTCCAATATGGTGTTTCGTAGGTTCGTCTAGGTATTTCTTGCGGTTCAAGTAATTGGTGGAGCGTTTTGAAAAGTTTGGTAGTTGGTTTTGAGGTAAGGGAAACTAGACCTTGTCTTGATTGTGTTTGTAGAGTAAATTTAATAATTCTGTAAATTTTATACGTTTTAGTAAAAATTAGTGTTTGGGTAAATTAACGTATGTTAAATTAGTGTTTTGATGATATGGTGTTATTGTAGTTAGTATGATGATATGATTGTTGTTATATACTGTTTTAAATGGGTGTGATAAGGATATTGTATTGTTTGAAACAAAATTCAAGTGGTTGCAAGAGTATTAACCAAGTTACTCATAATTTTAGCTTAAAAGGAGGGGTCTTGGTAGTGAAATTTAGAAATATGTACGAGAATGTTATGAGAACTGTTTTGGTACTGTCATGAGGTAAGTTGAAACTTGTTAGGAGGGTTAGATGGTTAAAAACTGTGTAAATTAAAAAGGGTGGTATAAGGGGACTGTTTTCAAGTGTTTTTGGTGTAAAAAGAAGGTGTTGAGTAATGAAATGTTAAGGTTAGTGTGTTGCATTATTTTGGAAGGTTAGAGGTGTGTTACCACACCTATTGAGACTTGTCTAGATGACTAAACCAGTGAAATCTGTTTTAAAATGAAAAATGGCTTCATATGTTGAGTTTTTAGCCCATTTTAGGGGTTTTAAAGGGTGAAAATGAGAAGTAGGACTTTTGGGAGTATTCAATGGTTTTGGAGAGTTATAGCAAGTGCAATTGAACTTGTTTATGGAGGTTGCGAACTAGTTTGAGGGTTTTAAAGGATAGAAATGAAGTTGGATAACTTATAGGAGTGAAAAGTGAGTTTTCAAGTATCAAATTGAGTGATAGCAGGGTTCTCTATGTTTTCTCAAGTTCTGGAGGGTCCTAGGGGTCTTTAGAAGTTGAAAGTAGGGTCTCCAAGGTCCAATTCAAAGTGGTTTTGCTACTGTCATGGCATTGGGCGCCACTTGACAACACTACAACATTTTTTGGGAGTTTTCAGGGTCCTGGATGTCCGTTTTGGAGGTTTTGGACCCATCTAAAACTATTGGTGAAGGTTTCAGAGTCGTTTTCTTTACCTAAATATGAGTATCAAGATGCCATGAATAAATTATGTTATTGGGTGATTTTTGATGACTTCTATGGTTGTTTCTATTTCTTTGATGTACGATCAGTAGTCGCATGTATTGGCATAATATGTGAATGTGAAGTGATATCAATGGTTTCAAAGAAATGGAAGAGAGTTCCAAAGAGGAACTTCTCAGTGGTGGTTTCAAATGTGTTGTATGAATGTATGAAGTTCAGTATTGGGGGTTATCCTGACACTCTAATGGTCATACATTCTCAAATAGAGAGGTTTGATGTAAGACCTGATAAATTTAAAGCTTATAAATAAATTTTGAGTTATGTTTTATTAAAATCTGTATGAGTTCACAAGGTGTTGTGAGACTCAGTTGGTGTGCAAGTCTTGAATAAAACAAAATTCTATGTTTTGTCGATATAAGTCTAACAATGTTATTGTATGGTTGTTAAATGTGTGATATTTTATATTTTAATATGATGTGTTAGGTTGTTGGTATAGAGATGATGAGTTCAAATCCTAAAGAAAGGTTTTTGTGAAACATTTGTTTGATTTTATTTATAAATTTCTTAAAGGCAATAATGTCCTTTTCATTTTTGTAATTGAGGTGTAGAAATTATAAATAAGGGTGTAGAAAATAAAGAAAGGCACTTTAAATAATATAAGTTGAAAATTAGAGAAAAAAAATAGAACATTATGTTTTTTTAAAAAACCACTTGAGATATTATAGGGAACATTACCTAGGTGGTTTCTTTTAATTATAATATAATTTATTTGAAAATAAAATAAAATAAAAGGAGGTTATTAAATGACAAATGAAAGGAGAGTTCACATTAAGAATTGAGAGGAAGAGAAGAGAAATTTTCTTTTAGAAGATATAACACAAGTGTGAATACCTATTATTGGTTAATGTATGAGAAACTTACTTTCTTTTTTATTGTATGATGATTGTGGATATTTTCTTAAGTATCTTTAATGATCATGAAACGTTACCTTTGCATTTAAACGGTAGTTAATTTAATTGAATGTTTAATACCGTGATTGGATAATTTTGGTGTGGTAAGATGATCTTTGAATTTTTGGATGATAAATCTTAAATAAATGACATTGATTATTGCGTATTACTATAATGTTAATGTAATTGAATTCTACAATTGAATTCTATAATTGAATTGATCACGTAGAATTCTTAGTCACGAGAGATTAAGGTTTTCTTCTTTTTAGGATATAATAAAGTAGGGTTTTCTCGCTCCACCAAACAGAGGCCACCACATCGCAAACGCAATCCCGCTCTTCTCCTCCACAATGTCGCCATTAAACAAGGTTTCTTGCATCACAAAGACGTTGAATATGGAACCCTTACAAAAATGCCAACGCTGCAGGACGCCCTCACCGCGCCTCGCATAGTGCCGCCCCTTCTCGTTGTGAGGTTGTGTCTTGCTCGAGATGCAGAGTCCTAAGGTTTGGTTGTCCACAAGAGAGAATGAGAGAAGAAAGAAGCTTGAAGCTTTTGATGAGCAATAGACCTTAAAATGGGTTTTCTTATTTTGAAAAAGGAAAAGGTTGAATCCCAAATTAAAATAACCCAAAACCCTTTTTTATTGCAATTGTCATTCAATAAAACCCTACTTTATTATATCCTAAAAAAAAAAACCTTAATCTCTCCTGACAAAAAAATTCTGATACAAAATTCAATTATGTATCAGAATTCACTTACTGCTTTAAATTCCAATGGATATTAACATTATAATAACATGCAATAATCAATGCCATTTATTTATGATTTATCATCCAAAAATTCAAAAATCATCTCACCACACCAGAATCATTCAATCATGGTATTAAACATTCAATTAAACTAACTATCATTTAAATGCAAAGGTAACGTTTCAAGATCATTAAAGATACTCGAGAAAATATCCACAATCATCATACAATAAATAAAAAATAAGCTTCCCATACCTTGATCATGATTATAGAACATCAATCAATAATAGGTTTTCACACTTTTGTTATATCTTCTAAAAGAAATTTCACTTCTTTAAAGAAAATTTATGTCTTACAATCCTCTTTGTTCTCTTTCTCTCAATTCTTAGAAAAATTCTCTCCTTTCATTTGTCATTTAATAACCTCCTTTTATTTTATTTTATTTTTAAATAAATCATATTATAATTAAAAGAAACCACCTAGGTAGTGTTCCCTATAATATTTCAAGTGTTTTTTTTTTAAAAAAAAAACATAACATTCTAATTTTTTTTTTCTAATTTTCAACTTGTATTATTTAAAGTACCTTTCTTTATTTTCTACATCCTTATTTATAATTTCTACACCTCAATTACAAAAATGAAAAGACATTTTTGCCTTTAAAAAAATTATAAATAAAATCAAACAAATATTTCACATAAACCTTTCTTTAGGATTTAAACTCATCATCTCTACCAACAAGTTAACACATCACATTAAAATATAACATATCACACATTTAACAACCATACAATAACATTGTTACACTTATATCGATAAAACATGGAATTTTATGTTTTATTCAAGACTTGCACACCAACTGAAGTCCACAACACCTTGTGAACTCATGTAAATTTTAATAAAACATAACTCAAAATTTATTTATAAACTCTAAATTTCTCAGGTCTTACATTTGACGCATGTGGTGAGAATAAGCCTAAGGGTCCTTTCTCCATTTGGTAAAAAAGCGTTTGAGGACTAACCGTGTGATGTGTGGTAGGGTGAAACCCAATTGGCAAGGGCTTTGCAAAGCAGTAGTGACCACCACAAGTGCACAACCCGCCATAGTTCGATGTTCATGCTAAGTTCGGATAGTTCAGTCAAAGTATTATCATGTATAATCAATTTGGTTGGTTGGTGTGATATGTGTATCATGTGTATAATGCTTAACATGTTTCAGTATGTCATTAATTGTTTGTATTTTAGTTTACACTTGCTTGTGTGTTGCTTGTCTATGTACTATTTTCTCTTTTATGATGACCACCTAAATAGTGTGAGCTTAAAGAGACAATCTTTTTAAATGTTCCAACGATAAATGAAGGTGAAACAAATGAGAAATCAAATAGTTCTACACATATAAATAACATTTTTATAAGTTTTTTTTATCCAATGATTTTATCATCATATATGTAATATTTTTATTTTAATAGTCTTATAATATTAAAATAGAATGTTTCAATAGGTCATGAAACACAACTTTATAAAAAAATAATTATAAATCGTACGGAGTTTTACTAAATTTCAAAATATTATATAATAATTAAATATTAAACATTTTTTTAACACCCTTGTAAAACAAAAAATATGTCATGTACATACCATTTACTATCTTAAATTAATTAATTTCTTCATAATATTGGTATGAAGCATAATATTTTATTTAAAATACTTAATTTTAGAAGCAAAACTAAAAATAATAGATTAAAATAAGTTCTTTACAACTATAGTTTATACATCTACATATGTAACAAAAGTGAGAAAAAAAGGAGTTTAAGATGGAAAAACTGTATAGAAAAAGAAAAAACCCACTATAAAAAATTAGATTTTTTTAAAAAAACTATAAAAAGTATTCAAGGATCAGCTTTGAGTTTTAGATTAAGTAACCATTACCAAATTGAAGCTCAATAATATAAGGGAAATTCATATATGTAAAAGGGAAATTCATCATCATTTACCATGTTTTGGTTTAATGTTATATTCTATAAAAAAAATCAACATTTTAGTAACTTGAAAATAAGGCAGGTAATTGAGAAAAAAAAAAGTAAATAGATTTTTTTTATACTCTTGGTAGAAATGTTCGGAAAACAACAATGAAAACCACCCAAATTAATTACAGCATGCAAGAAATGTTTAGACAGTTAGGTACAACATGAGAGAAATTGATATAATACACAAAATGAATTTTTTTATTTAATAAAAAATAATTAAAAGAGGTGATACTTTTACTTTCTTTATTTTGTTTATATTGATATTTTGCAGGGGAAAATTTTATAATGTAACATTAAAATATCTTCAAAAATAAAATAGAAAAAAATATTTATTTATAATAAATACAAGGATCTAGAAAATAATAATTTAAAATTAAAGATAATTTAAAAATAATAAGTCTTAATTATTTTAATATTGAAAAAAATTACATAAATAACAAGATTTTAAAATAAAATTCATAATTTTTTGTTATTTTTTAAAGTTTTTGTTTTATTTTTCTATTTTCTTACTCGTTTGTTTGTCTGATAAACAATCAAGAAATAAATTAATTATCATAACATTATATTTAATTTGAATCGATTTTAATTTAAGTAAGTTGATTTTTTTGTTTATTTTTATTTTTTTGTTATATGTGAATATTTTTTTTGCCTTCGTTTTTTAATATTTTATATGAGTTTGCAATGATAAATGATCATAACAATATATCTTGATTACCTTTTTTTGTGATAAAATATCTTATGAATTTAAAAGTGTTTTGATAGGTTAAATCATAATCTTCAAATGCTCCATTATCAAATAAAAATAGTTACATCATGGCTGTTAGTTAAGTAGGTTTATATATTGATTAAATCACCTAATAATACACATCTAATAAATTTATAAATATATTAATTAAACAAGTTTAATAATATTATATTAATTTTTTTTATAAATTTTTAACAAGTCAAATTTACAAATTTATACATTTTTTTTATATATTTTTACAGAGTCTATTTTATTTTTTCACATATTTAATCTTTTGTAAATTTAGAAAGTCAATCATTTATATTTTCAATGTACATAATTGAGTTTCTAAATTTATAAATTACTTTTAAGATTGATTCTATTTAAACTAATTATATACTTAAAATTTAAAGGTAATTAATACCTAGCTATTATAATAAAGTTAATTAAAAAAATATTACTAAATTTTGCATTGAAATTATAGAACATTACACTTACAAAAGTAATAACAAAAATAACTTTTTTGTTAATTTGATAACATTATATTTATATAATAACATAATTTATACATTCTTTTATTAAAATGAAAGATAAAAAATAGTAAAAAATGTCTGAAAATATTTTAACTTATATTAATTATTATAATATACAATTGAAACAATTGAATAATGTTTTTTAGATAAAGGAAATTTTAAAAATTAACTATTATTCATTTAACTTCTTATGATGATTTTACACATTTTTTTTTAAGCTCGACTCTTGTAGCTATAAATTATTCTCAGAAAAGAGGTTTTAAATGAAAGGGTTTTAGATGATAGGAATAAAAAAAATTAGCCACACACTTAAAAATGTTAATGCTTAGAAGCACGTTATAATCATTAACATCTGTTTGAAGATTTCAACAATAATTGTTATTAATTCAGATTAAGATTATAACCGTAACATTAACATCTGTTTTATTTAGATATAAAGAATCCACAATAAAAAAAACTCATCTATGCATTACAACAAAATCAAATACTTATAATTTAAATAAATTTTAATTTAAAATTCAAATATAACTATATATTAAAATTAAATTAAATATTAAAATTAAAATATAAATCCGCGCTTACAAATTAAATAAAGTTTTTGAAAGATAATTAGAGCAAAGAAAATTCTCTAAATTACATGTATCCAAAGTTATATACAAACTTAATTAAAGGAAGAAATATTAGTTAATTTTGATATTTGGATTAAGATCGAACAGTGTCTATCTGCATTTTGATTTGCAAAATGAAAATTCTCACAATGTGAATACCAATTTGAAAAATATATGTAAATATTAAAAAAAAATTATATACTTTTAAAATAAATTTAAATAATATTATGAAAAAATATATAAAATTTAATTTAATAAAATACACTTGGATCCCAACCATCTTCTTTCAAGTGTTTTTTAAATGAGATATAAACCTAATCACGGATTAACATTAATTTCTATCAAAAAATTTAACACAATATTTTTTTATTTTTATATAATATTTTATTTTCTCATTTTTATTCAATATGATAACTATACCCATATTTAAATTCTTAACATCATGAATCTAACACTACATATCAAGTAAATTTAATATTAATATTACCGAAAATATGTGTATGAATCACAAATAATATGTATTCAAAAATTACTTTCTCTTACTTATATTGGTGTTTATCTCCACTTAATTATTTAATTTTACTGTATTAACTAAATCTGAGTTAGATAGAATGATGATTTTGATGTTTTATTGTGTTTGCCTAAAAATAACTTTTAAGTGATGTATAAAAAAAATAGTAACACTTATTTTCTATGGTTGTGATTGTTTTGGTTTATATTTTCGGTGAATCTTTAGAGTGTAAATATGGGAGAATATAATACATGTCTTTTAGTTAAATTATTTTTGGATATTGGATTTCCCCACTAAGAGTTATGTGTATGTGGCTGAAACTTTGATTGTGCAGTCAACACTACAGGTTAGGTACGTAATTTTTTTGTTTTTCTTTTCAATTGACTTAATTATTATTGCTTTTTAAATTATTTTGTTATTAGTATATTTATTTACAGAAATAAAATATGTTATTATAAGTACAAAATCTAACTTTTAATGATAAATTATAGAGTTTGTTTATAGATACGATGTAAGTTAAAGCGGTAAATATAATAATTATTTTAAAAAATCACAACATATTTCTATTAATTTTTTAATCGAACTCAACCGCCCTTCAGCTATTTACAATTATTTGATTCAATTTTCAGTTTAGATTAGGTTGATCACGTTTTTCCTATCAACAACCATACCACTAATTTGAACAAGTTTTATTTTATTTTGTAATAATTAATTTTTAATTTATTAGTAAATAAGAATAAATGTTGAGAGGAGTGGGTCTTTCATGCTGTCATAGTCACACTTTACCTTTTTTTAACAGTAATTCATTTATTTATTTTAGTTATATCTAATTAACTATATGTATATTTTGATATTTCTCTCTATATATATATATTAACTTGTACTTGATTCATCTGTATTGTCTTTGATGACCAAATAAAAAATGTACTTGCAGTAATTATTATTTTTATTTGTTTCTTACTTTGATGATTATCCACGTTAATTTTTTTATTCTGAACAACAGAATTATATCCCACCCAAATCTACAAACAAAACTGAATGGGAAAATAATTATTTTATTTATTGAAAGGACAATGTTTTAATTATTATTAAAATGAGAAGTGGGGTCCTCTGACGGTATAGTAACCGTCATTAAAATGTGTTTAGATCAGGGCCCTCCACGTCAGCCTATCAGATGATCAACGTGTGAGAGGAGTCAGCTCTTTTTCGTTTCCTTTTTAAGTTCGAGGAGATGAACAGGTGTTTATAATTCTCTCCATTCCACTGCTATAAGAAGAGGAGTGGGGGTACAACGACGCCTGGAAGATTATTAGGGTTTCTGCATACACTCTTCTCCGGTGAGTGAAGAACAACCTCTCTATTTTACCAATTTGCCTTTTCGTTAACTTTCCTCTGCTATATCTCCGGTTAACAAGCTGCATTTTCTGTTCTCCAGTTAAGAAGCCGCATTTTCTGTTTCTGGCCTGTTTCTTCGGTTTGTTTCTCTTTCGTTGTTTCATTTGCCATTTTTTCGGTGTTTATGATTTTTTTAGGGTTTTGTATGGTGCAAATGTTGTTTCTTCTCGTTTTTGTAATGTGTATGAAGCTTGATCGTTGTTTTTTTTTTTGTATTTATTTTGAAAACAAATGCACTTACTGACTCTTGAACATTTTGTTTTCTGAGTTTTGTTTGTTTTTCTGAAGTTATGTCTATTCTACTCATTCTAATATTTAGCATTAACATTTCACTATTTGATACGGTTTATTTTTTTTTTAAACTTAAATAAAAAACTATATGCTATATTATCTGTTTTTCCTCTTTTAAGCTGTTTATTTTGTATATTTGTTATTTTTTGTTGTACAGAAACATGTTATACTGTAGGATTTTGCACATTTTTATTGTTGCATGTCGCTAATATCTGAGGATTTAACTAGTTTTTTAATTATTAGAGTTTGTGCTTGCGCGCTGTTCTGGTGAGTGAAGAACAACCTCCTATTTTAACAATTTGGCTTTTCCTTAACTTTCTTCCTTGTTTGCGCTGCTATATTTCCATTTAACAAGTTGCGTTCTCTGTTTCTGGACTGTTTTCTTTGGCTTATTTCATTTTCATTGTTTTATTTATCATTTTTTCCCTGTTTATGGTTATTTTGGTGTTGTGTATGGTGCAAGTGTGGCTTCCTTTCGTTTTTATCTACTGCATGTGCCTTGATCTTGTAATTTTGTAGTTATTTTGAAAATAAATGCACTTATTGATTTTTGAACATTTTGTTTAAGTTTTCTGAGTTTGCTAAAGTTTTTGAGGTATTATGATTTTAATAAATTGAATTTCTAGGGTGGTATGTCTATTCCACACATTGGCATTTTAATATTTTGTTTCACTGTTATTTATGCGATGAATTTTTGTGTTTTTTTTTTAAAGAAACTATATGCTACATTATCCATTTTTCCTCTTTTAAATTTGGTTTATTTTACTATATTATTTATAGTATATCTATTATTTTTTGTTACAGAAATACGTTATACTGTAGGGTTTTGCAAATTGTTAATGTTGCATGTGGGTAATGTCTGAAAATTTAATTAGTTTTCTGTGAAATCTGAAAATATAGACATTATTCTATGTATCTGACCATATAATGCCATATAATGTTTATGCAGGAGATGTCTTCGTTTGGGACAAATGGCACTGAGGATTCTCTGCCTCCGCCACCACCTGCTATCCCATCAGATGTAGTGCCTATCAAAATGGAGCCGGAGAAAAAGAAGGTCTTAAGGCTTCCAATGGCCAGGCGTGGCCTTGCTTCTAAAGGGATGAAGTTGCGACTTCTCACTAATCACTTTAGAGTGAATGTTGGAAACACTGACGGTCACTTTTTTCAGTACAGTGTATGTCCTTTTGTTTCTTTTGTTTCTTCTGTCTTATTAATTTGTATTATTAATTTTCTGTCTGTTTGGATGGTGTATTTACTGTTTATGTTTGAGCAGGTATCTCTTTCTTATGAAGATGGACGCCCTGTAGAGGGTAAGGGCGTGGGAAGAAAGGTCCTTGACAGGGTTCAGGAGACCTATAATTCTGAATTAAATGGGAAGGATTTTGCCTATGATGGCGAGAAAACCCTTTTTACCCTTGGCTCTCTTGCTCGTAATCGTCTTGAGTTCACTGTCGTTCTCGAGGACGTTGTCTCTGCTGGCAGGTTGACATGCTTTGTTTTCTCATTTTTAATACAGGCTTATTTGCAAATGTTTTACTGTGTAACTTTTTCTAAAATTCTGTGAACATGTATGGATAGAAATAATGGAAATGCCAGCCCTGATGGACATGGAGAAATCAGTGAGAACGACAAGAAGAGAATGAGGCGCCCAAATAGAGCTAAAACTTTTAAAGTTGAGATTAATTTTGCTTCAAAGATTCCACTGCAAGCCATTGTCAATGCTCTCCGTGGACAGGATTCTGATAATTACCAGGAAGCAATAAGAGTTCTTGATATCATTCTGAGGCAGCACGCGGCTAAACAGTGTGTGATTTATACCAAATTCTTACTATTCCATAAATATATATCATTATTGAATTTTGATAATAGTGCCTGTTATTATTTATTAACAATAATTTTTATCTGCAGAGGCTGTTTGCTTGTGCGCCAGTCATTCTTCCATAATGATCCCAAGAATTTTGCTGATGTAGGAGGAGGTGTTCTTGGCTGTCGGGGATTTCATTCTAGTTTTAGAACCACCCAGAGTGGCTTGTCACTTAACATAGGTATCGTCTGTTGGTTGGACTTGCTTGCTTGTGGTGATTACTTTTGCAGGGAATTGATTCTTCATAATTGGGTTTAACTTATTCAAAATAATTCCAGATGTCTCAACCACTATGATAGTTACCCCTGGGCCTGTGGTGGACTTCCTCATTTCCAATCAGAATGTAAAAGATCCGTTTTCTCTGGACTGGGTAAAGGTAAGCAAATTCTCTGACAAATCTACACTGTTGTTTCATTGATTTTTATTTTCAGAAATAACATTTTTATTTAACTATTTTGAACAGGCCAAGAGAACTCTGAAAAATTTGAGGATTAAAGCAAGTCCATCCAATCAAGAGTATAAAATTACTGGGCTTAGTGACCTCCCGTGCAAAGACCAGCTGTATTTCATTATCCTTTTTTGTCATTGTTCATTAATTTTCCTGATTTCTGTTATTGCTCTTGGTAGAGTTATATTGTATCTTGCAAGTTAGGATTTTATTGGTGTGGATATTTTAGGTTTACATTAAAGAGAAAGGGTGGAGAAGGTGATGATACTGAGGAGGTGACCGTGTATGATTATTTTGTTAATCGTCGAAACATAGATCTTCGCTACTCAGGTGATCTACCATGTATTAATGTCGGAAAGCCGAAGCGGCCAACATATATTCCCCTTGAGGTATAATGTGTTGATTTGTTTTTGTTTCGGAGTCAATATGAAATTGAAATTGAGATCACTGATTAAAATATTTTACTTATTTTTTGCTTAGCTTTGCTCTTTGGTATCCCTTCAACGCTATACTAAAGCTCTAACCACACTCCAAAGATCCTCATTGGTGGAGAAATCTAGACAGAAGCCTCCGGAGAGGATGAGAGTGTTGACAGATGTAAGTCTCTTTGTAATTTATTTTGACCAATTGCTATGGTGCAAACATTTACCGATGAAGCTAATGTTATTTCTATTATTTCAGGCTTTGAGTCGAAGCAATTATGGCTCTGAACCCATGCTTCGTAATTGTGGTATTTCTATCAACTCTGGCTTTACTGAAGTTGAAGGTCGTGTTTTACAAGCTCCAAGGGTAAATTTTTTAATGGTTTTATAATTATGCTAGTACTTTGAAATGTGTATGGCATTCCCCTTTTGTTTGGTTTATTCAGTTAATGTAAATGATGACTTTCTTTTGTGGGTATCGTTTTTGTTTTATGTATTTAGATATTAGATAATACCACTTTTGATGTTCATATGATCAATATTTATGTGCTGTCTAAGACAAATTGTAGACTTTGATTTATTGATTATCAATGTTTGTTGAATCTGAAACTAATAGTTAAACATTATGTTCAGTTAAAGTTTGGAAACGGCGAGGATTTCAATCCAAGAAATGGGAGGTGGAACTTCAATCAAAAGGTATTTAATTAAACTTCTCATCTACATTTTTTTGTTCTTAGTTAACTGTTGTGAATATTTGTTGATTGGATTTTTTTTCTCCAGAAATTAGTTAGGCCGGTAAAAATTGAAAAATGGGCTGTGGTTAACTTTTCTGCCCGATGTGATGTACGAGGACTTGTCAGGGATCTCATAAAGTGCGGTCAAATGAAAGGAATTGTAAGTGTTCATTTAAATGTTCACTTGGAAGCATAATAAACATTCTGACTACACTTTTTATTTGTTTTTGACAGACAATTGAACAACCTTTTGAAGTCTTTGAAGAAGATTTTCGCAATAAACGATCCCCGCCTCTGGTCAGAGTGGAGAAAATGCTTGAGTTTGTGCAATCTAAACTCCCAGGGCCTCCACAATTTCTTCTTTGTCTTCTTCCTGATAGGAAAAATTCTGAACTATATGGTAACATATATGATTCATCCTTAACTGTATTTTTACTGCTTTGCATAAAATTCTGAACTATATGGTAACGTATATGATTCGTTCTATTTTACTGCATTGCATATGTAATTGGTTAAGTTTCGTTATTGATTAATTAAAATTAATTGAACCTCGAAGGTCCGTGGAAGAAGAGGAATCTTGCTGATTTTGGGATTGTTACACAGTGTATAGCACCTCAAAGGGTCAATGATCAGTATTTGACCAATGTTTTACTGAAGATCAATGCCAAGGTTTGATATTTTGCTCTTGCTTGTATTTATGCTCTGCTTGCATTTCGTTTTTTATCACTGAATTTTATTCATTGTGCAGCTTGGAGGCTTGAATTCTATTTTAGGAGCTGAACATGCTCCTTCTATCCCAGTTGTTTCCAGAGCTCCCACCATTGTTATTGGCATGGACGTGTCTCATGGCTCCCCAGGGCAAACCGATATTCCTTCAATTGCAGCGGTAATTTTTTAGGGGTCGTGTGTTGTGTTGTGATGCGTATTTATTTAAAATCTATAATTCTTTAACATTGCACAAGTAATATCTTTATGTTTAGGTGGTTAGCTCTCTGGAGTGGCCTCTAATATCAAAGTATAGAGCATGTGTACGAACCCAGTCTCCGAAGGTTGAAATGATTGACAATTTGTTTAAGAAAGTCTCCGATGGGGTGGATGAAGGCATAATTAGGTAAGCCTATATTTGTTTGTAGTTCGTGAATTTGTCTATTAATGACATCGATTTTATTAAAATTTGGTTTATTGATAAACGTATTAGATATAGTTTTTTATAGCCATTGTAGCTATATGTTTGCAGTTTTTTATTATCTTTAATACACTTGTCGTTACTTTTCTAAGTTCATCCGTAGCTACAGAAGTATTTCTTGCAATGTAGTTCGTGAATTTGTCTATTTATTATGACATCGATTTTATTAAAATTTGGTTTATTCATAGACGTAATAGATACAGTTTTTTTTTTTTTTATAGCCATTGTAGCTATATATGTTTGCAGATTTTATTAACTTTAATACACTTGTCGATACTTTTCTAAGTTCATCCGTAGCTATAGAAGTATTTCTTGCAATATATTATGACGCTATTGGAAAACAAGGTTTCGTATTATGCTTTTAACAAGGTATGTGTTATATGGAGGTATACATTTATTTTTCTATTTTATATTTGCAGGGAGTTACTTCTTGACTTCTACAGAAGTTCTGGGAATAAAAAGCCTGAGAATATAATCATATTCAGGTTAACATTTTCCCAAATTTTAAATTGCGTTTGTACTAATTTTTATTGTTTTGATGTTTGATTAAATTATTCGTTCTAGGTCTATGTATGGCTTCATTAAACTATCTCCCTTTTTTAATTGAATGATTTATTTCAGAATTATGCTATGAAACTATGTGATGGGCTCTGCAAACCTTTATTTTGTAGCTGTTGGTTTTTATAATTTCGTGAATATTTGTAAAAAATTGTATTTTGTTGACTCATACGTATCGTATTCTGCCGTAGTACATAATTTTTTGTTGTTGTATACATATTTATTGCTTTTTTACGTCTTCCTCAGACTTCAGATTTGTTGTATTTAGTTATTGTTCTTTTATTGGATTAGATTTTATTCTTTTAGTACTTTCTATATTTTTTTCTCTATTTAGGGATGGAGTCAGTGAGTCCCAGTTCAATCAAGTTTTAAATATCGAGCTCGATCAAATTATAGAGGTGTGCATTCGATGGCTTGATCAAACAATATTTTAACTATGCATTTGTTTATTCTGGTTAATATTTACTTTTTTAAATCAGGCTTGCAAGTTTTTAGATGAGAAGTGGAATCCTAAATTTTTGGTTATTGTGGCTCAAAAGAACCACCATACCAAATTCTTTCAAGCAGATGCTCCCGACAATGTTCCTCCTGGTAAGTTTACCTTTTTGGAAGTTTTGCAAGAGTCAATAATATTCAGTTGTTTTGTTATTTGATCTTTTTTCTTGGTGCAGGAACTGTGATTGATAACAAAATTTGTCATCCTCGTAACTATGACTTTTACATGTGTGCACATGCTGGAATGATTGTGAGTATTCGACGTTTTTTGTTAACTTTTTATCACTGCTATTTTTAACGTGGTTTTATTAGTTATGAATTTGACCTTTTTTACTGTGATAGTGAATTCACATATGCATAATTATTGATTCATTCGTTTACTTATTTCTTTAGTGTTTATTTTGCACGTTTTTATTCATATTTGTGTCTGATTTCACAAATTACAGAACTTGTAAATCGTGGTTGAATCTTGGTTTAGTGCACATTTTATTATGACCGCATCATGTGCCTGTTTCTTTTGTTATTCAAATGTTTGCTGTCGTCGCGACGTGCAATTTCATAAATGTTTTTGTCACAACTTCTGTTAACATGTTTAATTATTTTGAATACGTACTATTCAGGGTACTAGTAGGCCTACACATTATCATGTTCTCTTAGATGAGATTGGGTTTTCAGCTGATGATCTGCAGGAACTTGTGCACTCATTATCATACGTGTAAGTTGCTGTTTTAATATATTATTATTTAATCTCTTGGCATCTAGAGTCGTCGGAATAAGCTTTTTTTACTTGTGAAAACAGGTATCAGAGGAGCACCACTGCCATATCTGTTGGTAATTTGTCACTCGATTATTTTTTGCTTTATTTGTTTATTTTTTGTGGTTGTAAGTTTGCCTAATTTGGTGAATAAACTTCTGCAGTTGCTCCAATCTGCTATGCTCACTTGGCTGCTACTCAGATGGGGCAGTTTATGAAATTTGAGGAAAGATCGGAAACAGCTTCTAGTCATAGTGGTGCTCACCCTGTCCCTCAGTTGCCTAAATTGAATGATAATGTCTCTAGTTCTATGTTCTTTTGCTGAAGAAATCCTAATGCTGCTTTAGAAAGGAAACAGGGATGAACTTTTATGCCCTTTAGTTGACTATAACTGGGAAGACAATTGGACTAGACTTGGCGCACGGCTGCGCTTTAGGATTTTGAAAGATTACTGCACATGTTAAAGCATTTTGCTCTTGCGTTTACATGTGTTTAATCTTTTACTATTTGTCTATTATAATCAAGTACTTCCACACATTTTGATGATAGGTTGTTAATATCTTAGTATTCGAATGTGCACTATGAAAGACCCCTGCTTTATTGGAAAATATCCTTGTTTTTCAAAAGGTTAAATGTGTATTACTGTTCATATGAAAGCATTTTGGTGTCCTACCTTTGCTTTATGGTTGATATTTTAAACTGGAAAAGCATAATGTCTCAATTTTGTTTAATCCAAGTTTTTTAGGAGGTTCATGCTTTTTGAACTTAGTTTCCTCATTTACTTTATTGTAATTTCTTATATTCTTTTGTTTTAGTAGTTGAACTTAGTTTCCTCATTGACTTTGAGTTTTTTGTTTATAATTCTTACGTGTTTTCTTCAGTTTTTACAAATCTATAAACTCTTTTATACGGAAATTCTTACATAGATGTTTTACTTTAAATAATTAACTATCCAATTTTATATAAATCGTTAGATGAAGATTTGAATTCAAAAGCAGCTGTATTTGCAAAATTTCTGTAATTACATCATAAAGCTGGTTTACTTTATAGTTTTGAGTTTTACAAATCCAAAATACACTAATGTGAAGAATTTAAAAATTCCAAACATAAAAGAAATTTAGTAATATATATGGAAAATACGAGGGAAAATAACTCATTTTTTGGTCGGTTAAACAAATTTGTTATAAATGTTTGAAATGCTAGTTTATAAGTAATCAAAGTTTTTTTTTATAGTGTGTGACTTTAACAAGAAACCGTGTAATTAATTGTCTAATATGTAATAAATAAAATAGTATAAAATATAAAATAATAAAGAATATGGATATTCAATCTTGTCTTTATTCGATCACTATTTTTATTCGACCTTATTTTCCAACTTCTCTTAAATTAAATAGATTGTAACTGTTCTAATTACAATATTTAACTATTCAAATAAATTTTTAAAATTTGAAATATTTGTGAATACATAATATGCGTTTTCAATTTTAACATCGTAAAATGCGTGAGTTAACGTAAATATCCTGACCCGTTTTCAATTTATATGGACAAATTATAGTATTAATACACATAAAAGTTTCTATTCGTCTTTAAATAAAAAAAAAAACGTCATGTTAGGCTCGAAAAAGTTTTGAATGGTTCAAGATCCAACATTTCAAAATATCTGAACTTATTTCAACCTAATAGGTATTTTTTTAATAGACATATGTGGAATAATATGTTCTATTGTCATCTCTATTCAATCCTTATTATCCTGTGTCAACATAGTCACATTTCTTCATTATATATATATATATATATATATATACACACACACACACACTTTTTAGAAGACAATTTTTTTTATTCTAAATGTTAAAAATAATTATTATTTATGCAAAAATTTATACAACCTACTAAAACGGCTTATATACTATATAAATAATAGGAGGGGCACAAAAAAAAGTCCAAACTTGCCAAGGTCCGTTTATAGAAGGCTGTCTTGTTATCGCAGTTTAGTAGACTTTTGTTTTGGATGAAATCCGATTCATGTTACATTTAGTTTGTTGTCGTGACAAATATTCAATTATTGGCATGCAGGGAAGCTGTTTGTTAAAATGCTTTAACCAAAAGAAAAATTGCTTATCTGTTCTGCGTGTTCTTTTTGCGGTACTTAAGTACACTGTAGTTTATAATCAGTTTGGCTCTCTTTTAAAACTTTAGTTGCCACATCAAACAAAAGAAAATGGGTGCCTTAATTTAACATTAGTTGATGAACTTTTCTTGTCTTGTTTATTTTTCTTTAAAAGAATAGTTGGTCTTTAGTTGTGGGTATACTAAAGTGCATTTCACTTGAATTTCAGTCAGTGGAGGACGTCAAGGATTTGTTTTGTTGAATTGAAAAATTCTTGCAAGAATGCTCCTGCGGAGTTTACAATTTAGCAAACTTCAGTGTCTGAACCTAAGGGGTTTTGCATCGGTAACTCCTCAAGAAGTACTTAAGCCTGGGGATGTGTTGAGAAAAGCAAGGGCTTTTACCGAGGAAGATGTTCTCCAGTACTCCAAGGTGAGTTTTGATTGTAATCCTTTGCACCTTGACTCTGCTGCTGCCAAAGACGCTGGATTTGAAGGTCCAGTGGTACACGGGATGCTTGTGTCTTCTCTCTTTCCCCATATCATCTCCACACATTTTGTAAGTTTAAATCTATCCCTCTCTTCAAACTTTTAATGCTTCCCGTGGAAATAGAAGACAATGGAATTTAACTCTCTCATCTCAAAAAACTAAGTTTTTTTATTAGGGTGAACATTGATACCTGTCATTGGGTTTGGTTAACTTGAATAATAGACTTTGTAAAGTGCTTGACAAATTATAAGAATTAAGACAATAATATGAAGCTATTTATTCAATCCCTCTGATTCTTTGTGATAACTTTCTGAAACTCCTATTCTTCCCTGGCCCCTTGACTTTTCTATTATCATGGATAACTGCAGCCTGGAGCTGTGTATGTATCTCAAAACTTGAATTTTAAGTTCCCGGTCTATATTGGAGATCAGATTATTGTTGAAGTGCAAGCAACTAATCTTAGAGCAAATAGAAATCGATATCTGTAAGTTTAGTCCTCTTGGTATTTTTATACATTCTTTTTTAAGCAGAGACTGATTAAAGTTTCTAAATGAGTGTTTATCGATGTTCAGTGCAAAATTTAAGACAAGGTGCTTGAAGAATGGTGAACTTATTGTCATTGATGGTGAGGCTGTGGCTTTGTTACCAACCTTGACGTTGAGAGCAACACAAGGAGCCGTAACAGATCTTCAGGGTCCTAACTGTTAGTCATTAATACCTTTTTGCAAGGGACTGTTAGACCTTCAATTGCTACAGTTGTTGTTTGTGTTTTAATGGAGAATTGTAGTCATTGATCGTGGGTTCTAAAATGTGATCCTGAATAAAAAGACATAAAAAATTGTTCTTTGTTATTCTGTTGTTACTGATGAAAACGTTCATTCTTGGTTGTTTGGTGGGTGCCTTTTGATCATATTTCACAATGCATGCTATTCCAAATCAAAGAGCATAAAGAGACAGTCTTGTTGATAATCTTGCCTTTTCTACCTTCTACTACTAGTGATTTTGAAGGAAATGTTTATGGTATTAACAAATAAGATTTGATCAGTTTCGTACCAACATGGTTTCTTTATACTTTATTTAGGCAAAAGTAGTGTTCCTTGATGATCTTCTCTCTTTCTTTTTTTCCTTCATGTAAGATTCCTTTTTCAATAGTAATTGAATATTAAATATTTTATATTTTTAGAAATGTATTTATGTTCCTTCAAAAAATATATATATTCAAATTACAAGATGTTCAAAATAATATTTTTAAAATTGATCATACTTAAGAAGAAAGTGATATTTTATTAAAGTAAAGTTGTCGCTAACAAATCTTAATATTCTAACACAGAAATTATACTATTATTATATTTAATGAAGTAAAAATTGTTTAAATTTATTTATGTTCCTTTTTACTTATAAACTTCAATAATTATAATAATTAATATATGAAATAAAACACTGTTATTATATTAATATGTTTTTGTAATACATTTTTTTTTTGGATATACACAGTTATCTACTAGTTTATATCTAAAGAAAACGTATGTCTAATACGAAGTTTGTATACACCGTTACCTACTTTCATAACATCTCTCAATGTTTGGACCAAATTATACTAATTCTCACTGTTGCTAACATTTAGAAGAACTTTTTCTGCAGTGTTTCTTCTTTCACAATTAAACCATATTAACCAAGCACGTTATATGTCAATAAATAAAAATACTAAGATTTTCTTTTATTTCACAAAATCAAGGAATATTGGCACAATTTACTCTTATTCATAGACAAAAGGCTAACAAAAAGTAATTCCCAAAATCAAAGGAAAGAACATGTTCCATTTTAGTTGTACCAAAAATGTCATAATTTTGAAAGCATACCAATTTGGTGAGAGAAGAATTGTCAGATAAATGAAATGAGGAAGACAAAGTACAGTAAGAAGATTCTCACTCTTATTGTTCAAGTTTGGCAAGATATAAGTACAACCCTTTTCCCCTTTTTCATCCCCCCACCAAAAATAAAAACAAGAACCTCTTTTTCTTATGCTGTAATGTCACAACTTCTAGTCTCTATCATCTTTATGTACAACATTTTTGGAGACAAGAAAATGTGTCTCCCAAAGTCTGCAAGATCCACCAAAGAAAGGATGCAGTGGTGTATACCATATACAATCATCATCATCATCAAAGAAATCTGAAAACACTAGGCAATCAGCAATCCTCTTGATGAGATTTCTCACCAAATATAGAGAACAAACAAACAATCTTCCTCTCTTTTTTCCATTCAAACCAAAATGCAGGCCGGTTACTTCACAACAACTCTATTGTTATGTTGTCAAGACTTCTCATCAAAATTGGGAATGCCATCAAAACTCTATGCCATGTCTATTTACCAGGCATATCACTCAACTTAATTCAAATCTTCTTTCACTACAGTCTTTTCTCTGGCACGAAAATCCTCCAAACCCCTATACTCTTCCCGGAGCAACCTGTCCAGATCAGGGTGTTTATTCAAAGGTTCTTTGTGGTCACGGATCTTCCGGTAATGGTGAAATGCCCTGCCAATGCCATATGTAAAGAACATAGCATGAGTCCTGGACTGGAGTATGATGATGATGATGTTAAGAAGACAATCAATTTTTGGATTGTGGCACCTCCACTTCCCAAATTATAGAAATGCAGTGCTATTTAAAAACAGGGTAGCATTGTTAGAGGGAAACTAACATATATATTACTAATATGGTGATTTAATTTGGATTAGCTAAAGCACAGTTCAATGTTGTGGTCAGTTAGAACAGGAAATTATCAAATATACCTAACTGGTTATGTAAATAAACTTCATAGACCAATGAACATTTTTTTTAGTTTATAATTGCATTGGCAATCGATATGATTTACTTCTTTCACTACGACCAATCTTGCATGAACTGAACTTAATGTGCAGTTGAAAAAAATAATAAGAGTAAATCAGTTTTACCAATATTTTTCCAGGCCATACAGGTTGCCCTTATGGTAGAAATCCAGAGTGAGATGTTCAAAATCCCTGTATAAATCATCTCTAAATTCCTTCTCCAAACCATAACTGAACAAGAAATTATTCAAAGATCAGAACAACTGAGCGTGATGTCTCACAAGGGAAATAAAGCAACTTATATCAGCCTCTTGAAAGAAACAGTAGATGAAAATTCAGAAAACATGAGAATTCGCAAATTACTATACCCAACAAAAATTTGAAATGGATACCTGTAGAATCTGAAAAGACACTCTATGCCATAATTATAATTAGCAGCAGCATCTTCCTTAGCTAATTTCTTAAATTCATTATACATAGAAGGCACAAACATGTCCCGAAGAAAATAAGACCAGAACCTGTATAATGTATTCATTTCCTGCATAGACATACAAAAAGAATTTAGCAGAATAAGCCAGTGCATGATGAAAAATAAAATGCAAAATTGAAGATTATAGAACTGCAGCCAATCTCATTTTGATAGACAGATTTTGCTAATGATGGGATTTAATTTAAGTCAAAGAGAAAGAGCTGAGTACTGCAAATTAATATAAAAAATGCCAAAAATATATCAATGCATGCAATATAATTCATACAATTAAGTAATAAAAAGGTGGGAAATAGATCAAACCATAAGTACAAATTGCAAAATAGAAGTGAACATAATGAAGCATTAGTACTTGTGATAGTGATTTCAATCTTTATACTACCAATGTGGACACAACAAAGCATTTATTTCACCTTTTCATATATTATTTCTTGAAAAAATTAAGAAATGATGTTCACCTCACTGCAACCAATTCCAAGTTTCTTTCTATCATTCAAACACCGTTTATGATACTTCAAGTACCTGAAATGAAGAACAATCATATGAAGAATTTTGAAAATACAAACAATACAGATATATCCCATTACTGCTTGTGCACACCAGCATTATCACTTACTTCTGCTGTTTGAAACCGTTTTCTTCCAAGAGTTGGTGACTCGGATGCTGAAACGGTGGAAAAGACTTTGGCATGGAACCCACAGGTGGACTACCAGAGAACCCCCCATGAGGACTGCCCGAAAAACCTCCATGTGGACTGCCCGAAAATCCCCCATGTGGACTACCAGAAAGGCCCCCATGAGGTGAACTACTCAATTTGGAAGGCTTGAAACTGCAAAATTAAGATAGTTAGTGAAATGGCTTTTCATTTGTCAAATAAAACAATCATGTCATCTCATGCTCATTGAAAAACAAGGCTATGAAAAGCCATATCACAGTAATTAGCACTGGGAACTTTTGAACTGACCCATGATTTTCAGGAGGCGTAGAAGCAAAGAAAAATCCGACTGAATTACTAGGTGGACTTTCAGATATGATTCCATGAGAATTACGACTAGTTCCATGATTTCTAAAATTACTTGAGAAAAACCGCTGCTTAAGGGAAGATGGTTGCTTGTGAAATACTTTCTGTTTCCTTCGAGAAGTATTGCTTCCAGACTCTTCAACACTGTTTGCACCAATATTCTCAACTGC
The DNA here is from genome assembly GCF_000741045.1 of Vigna radiata var. radiata. Taxonomy (NCBI): domain Eukaryota; kingdom Viridiplantae; phylum Streptophyta; class Magnoliopsida; order Fabales; family Fabaceae; genus Vigna; species Vigna radiata. Next base: position 3,396,605 of record NC_028356.1, on the reverse strand, counting down.
CTTTAGATTTGACACACCCGAATTATGGCTAGGAGATTTGATATTCCGATCTCTACTATCAGAGTTATTCTTTCTACTACGATTAGACCGCCTATGTTTCAGCTCCTGTTGATCATTAGGTGAGGCAACCAAAACTTGCTAAAGATGATGATAAAATGAAAAATAAATCACAATTGGCAACATAAAAGAATGGTGACTTTACCTGCTCATAGAAGTAAAGCCCATCGTTTATTGCAGAAGCAAGCTCATTGGAAATGGATTTTGATTCTTTGCCACCACCTCTATATCCTTGTTTAGGATCAGCATTCTGTACATCAAAATACAAAAATTATTAAATAATCAGTTCACAGTAATTAAACATTTTAACATGATATGGTTAAATCAGTTTCCAACTTGTTCATTAAAACCAAAAAAATAGGAATTACGTAGTCTTTTAGTTATAATTTATAAGTAAGCAGTGTACAATGCATTATAGTTATGTAGTTCCAGCCTCTGACATCCATCAAATCAGAAGACCCTTAATTTGTTTTTTAATTTCCATCAGCATGATTGTTTGGGTAATTTGACTATAAAATTGAAACCTAATTTGAATGATAACCCACTTTAGAGGAATGAATAAACATTTGAACTTATTTTCAAATAAATTAGCAATATCGATACCTGGGTGACAATTACTAGTCTCTGAACATCCTGTTCAATGACAGCCATCTCATCATCTTCATCCTCAATCCTTTTAGGCAAAAAAACTCTACCACATGAATGTTTAAACAAAAAGGAGAGAATATGCAAAACATGGCACAAAAATCTCTTAATACTATTCTCTGCATCAGACCAGAAAAATAAAGAGAAGTATTTTAACATCTCAAACAGAATATAAACACATTGTTTTGTCAAGGGTGAAAAGAAAAGAATCTTTGAATTTATTATTACAAAGAAAAAAAAGAAAATCGTCTTTAGCATAAAGAGAGTGGCATATGCAACAATTGTCAGTCTATGAAAAATACTTGTTGCATATTCCACTATATATCAATACGGTAGAACAGAACTGTGAAGTACCTTCCACTAGAAGAAAGTTCACTCTTCTTTATCATCTTCTGCTCAAGCTCTATCTCTTCATCGAGCATAAAGGTATTGCCAAAATCATTTGTAAGGTCCTGGACATCCATATCATTCAATGCATCCAGGTTTCTAGTCTCATTATTGTCAAATATTTTGGGCTCAGTTTCTTGTAGATCACGTAAATTACTACTAATTGTGTCAAAGTCACACAATTTGACACTTTCACCACTTGCCACAATCGGTTTACCATTGGAATAATGGTTCTCCGTATTGTTTCCTTGGTTTTCATGTGAAACTTGCAACTTATCTTCATTGAGTTGATTGTGTTCCGCCAAAATTGAGTTATGAACAACATCTTTAGGATTTGCCTCAGATGTCTCTATTGTGTTATCTCCAGCAGCATCACTATTCTCAAGGGAATTGATAGCACCATCTATAAGTTGGTTCTGCTCAATCTGAGCTGTAGATGATCCTGAATTTCCTGAAGAAATTCGAATCCATTTTGACCAATTATCACATTTCCTTATTTTGTAACCCTATAAAAATAAAGCAAATTACAAGTGAGGCAACTAAGATAATGAAGGAAAAGTTGGAAAAAAAATATAGAAACGATCCCAAACAAAGATGTCCTCTTGAATAAAAAACTAGCTCGATGCAATTTTCATAAACTCAGCACATCTATACTACAGATGTTACAAATGCATTGGACTCAAGAATTATTATGTAGCAGAACAGTGAACAGCAACTGACTTTGCAATAAAAGCTAAATAATTTATACTATATAAATAAAACCCAAAATTGAAACAATTGATGGAAAATAATAACTCTTGGTGTACACACTATCACATCAATTTCGGAGCGATGAGAGCTTATTAAGGGAAGACAAAACAAACGAATGACGATTAAATTAATAGAAAAGAAAAAAGAATAGATAAAATAGTAAAATGTGAACTGGCAAGTCTAAAGAAGAAAGAATGGAATACACAATAAAAAAGTTTTATAATGTGCAAGGGAATATAAGTAACCTTTTGTGGAATATCTTATCTAAAAACAACCCAAACATTGATGTTCGAGGAGTAAATAAGGGGTTTTGAAGCCTACATGGTAGCACACAATTTCAGGGCATGAAAAGCCAACTATTGCACTCATCCACTTTTAAAAAACCACTCCAATGTCCCACTCAATTGTGCTATTGACTACTATGAGTTAATGTATATGTATGCAATATTTCAAAACAGAATTTCTTCAGAAATATAGTGAAACAGTATTGGAGGGTGAGTGTTGGCACAATGGCAAGGTTATATTGCCATTGTACCAGATCCGCCTTATAATAAACTAATTATAGTGAAAGTCTATACATATAGGTTAGGGAAGATAAATAAGAAAATAGAGACTGAATATTCTGAAATCATAATTGATTTATGTTAAATACAAAAAACACTATAATCTGATTTTAAAAATGTATGTGACTATTATTTTTGAAAAATAATCTATAGTATATAAATAATCAGTTGACCAAATTAAAAGGGCTCAGGAATTCGGCTGATTAAGGTCGGTCCATGTCTGTGTGGAAAGAAAAAACTCATTACTTAAAAAAGATGTAGAGTTTAAAACTACCTACAAACATAAAGCCACATAGCATTACTTTTAAAATATTTCTTAAGAAAATCTATACTCCTGACATAAACATCTGAAATTACCAACTCCCAAGAAAAAAATAGAGTACCATAAAATAAATTTGCTCAGGAGAAAAAGTAATCAAAGCAACAAACTAGATTCTAGAGTTAATGAAAAGCATATGCAGTAAAAGAGGAAACCAGAATAGCAAAATAACCTTAATTTCCACATTATTAGAGCTCTGAAGTGCATCAAGGATGAAAGGTATGTCTGAGCTCATCCTCTTGACCTAACAAGATAATTCAAATCATTTAAGGCAAGATAAAGGGGAAATAACAAGGAATTCACCAGAAGTAAACAAAACATCTGAACGCTATAGTAGATTTGGGAGGTAAAATATACTTTGGACATACCCTTTTAAAACCAGCAATAGTGAATATGGGAACCCATCCTTGGTCATCCATCAAGGAAATAAGGTAATGGTCATGCTGCAGATTTTCGTCACTGCCAAAAGATGGCTTGGGAGTCAGCAGTTTGCTCAATGAACTACTCTATCATATGAATTACTTTCGTTAACTTGAAAAAAAAAATTGGAATAAACAGATATTATCATAGAATTTCCAAAGAAATTCCTGATGTTCATTAGCTAGCTCTCCAAACTCCAAACAGTAAAAATCATTTCCACTTTGTCATGTCTGTCAATAATTCTTCAACAATACCATCTAAATGTTAAACTTACGCAATTGTCAAAATATAAGAGATACAGGCTTGGCATCAATGAATGTACATGTACAGCACTTTCACAATAAAAACATACAAAATAACAGAACAATGTCATCAATTGAAAGTCAGAAACATCATTCAGATGATGCGGGATAAAAAGAACTTCCACAAAAAGGTTTATCATATCAGGTCTTCAAAGACATATATTTAACTGTGGTCAACAATTAACACCAAATATAATATAAAGTCACCCAAAACAACGAAAGTACATACCTAAAGTAATAGTCTATCTGTTTGACAATACTAGTCCTCAAAGATGCAGTGTCTGGAGGCGGTGGCTGAGGGGTAGGGTTGACATGATATGGAACAAATTGCCGAGGATGGGGTCCTCTAATGGAGCCAGGAGGTGGCATAGTGACACCCCAATATGGGGCAGATCCTATCCAGAAAATTAAAATTGGATTAAAGAACTAATTGATGGAGAATGAAGAAATTAAAGAAAAATCCTCAAATAGCATTCAAGTTGAGAAATCCAAAACACAAAAAGGAAGTATATGTGTGTCCTTGTAATAATAGATACATAAACATAAATAGAGGACTGTATTTAATTTTTACCTGGGAAGCCTGGACCAACAATGTACCCCGGAGGCGGACCATAAAATGGAGGCCGTATAAATGGCCTTGGTCCAAAGCCATGTTGCATAGGAATGTTAGCTCTGGAAGGAAAAGGTCTCTGATGATGCCAGGCAGGATTTAGATGGTCACCTTGTTCTTGGATGTTTGGTCTTCCATTAGAAAAATTAGCAGCATAAGCATTTGGCTCCCCTTGCACTGGCGACTGAGTGCTTTTGGGATCAGCAGCATGAGCAGGCGGAGCAAAAGCTTGTCCTGGTGGTGGCTGGGATACCGGCTTCCCCAAAGGAGTTTCTACACCCGGAAAATGTCCTGGACCAGGTGGAAAAGCATAACCAGGAACAGCAACATGTGGAGGCGGTACCATAGGATAAAAAATTGGAGGAACTGGCTGAAGATAAGGCAGTGGAGCAGGAAAGGGAGGCGCACCACTTGAGTTTCGCTTAGCACCCGGCTTTGGATGACGGGATGATGGCAGCTTATGTACCGGGTTAGTATTTCCAGAACCATTCACCTTCTATTAAATCAAAACAACAACACACAGATAAAAAATATATATTACATTCCAAAAAACAAAACTTTTATCGCATTAAGCATACAAGCTTTATTAAGCATTAATGGGTAAAAAACAATAAACACCTAAGCTATCTGTTAAACCATAGGAACGCAATCAAATTTACCTTTTATTTACATATCATCCAATGTTAATCAATAACCACAAATTCATGCTAGCAAAATTTCCGCAAATCGTGAAAATCATAATTAGACACAAATTTCTATCATGAACAAATAAATTTAAAAAAAAAAAAATACAAGACAGCAAAAGTAGTATACAAACTAAATGACATGTTACATTTTTATGAATGTATGCATTAAAATTATCATGTCATAATCACAAACTCAAGTAAACTCTCTAACAATAAAAGACAGAAAAAATATAGAGACAAACTCAATAACATCACATTTTATGAATCTATGCATTACAGTTTCCATGTCGTAATCACAAACTCAAGTAAAATAGAAGACAGCAAAATCATATATACAAACTAAATTACATATTACATTTTTATGAACCTACGCATTACATTTTACATGTCATAATCACAAAGTCCAGTAAACTCTATAACAATATAAGACAACAGAAAAGATAGATACAAATTCAATACCATAATATATTTCAAATAATATATGCACGGCATTTTCTGTATCGCAATTACACCACAGAGAGCATACTAACCTGCATAGAAGGAGGTCTAGGAGCAACCTCACCAACATTTGCCACAGAAGCAGCAGCAATCTCAACATTTTTGGGTGGTCTTTGTGCATCAGAGAGAGCTGGCCAAGACTCAGTGCCCATCATCACAGACACATCACTTCCCTTCCCATCACCAGCAGGAGTCTTCCAAGGAGACTTAGGAGCAGCAATCCCCTTCTGATCCCCACCAATCTCAGTCTCAGCAGTCACCATAACTGCCTTTTTCTCTCACCAATCCACCCAACTCCCAAGATTTCCCCTTCTAAACCCCACTTGCCCAAACACACAACTCCCTAAACTATCAACCTGATGGATGCTAAAAGATTCAACAAAAACACAAAGACACAAAAAGATTGAACCTTTACTTGCCAAATGAATCAGTGATATTGAGCAAACGAACCCAGACCTGAATGGACGATGATTTCATGTGGGTGTGGTAAAAAGGGTTCCTTTCCTGAAGTTCAAGTGAAAAAAGTGTTGGGTCAGCGTGACAACAGGAGAACAGTGAAAGATTAGGGTTTTGGACAGTGAGTTGATGGAATGAGTTTGTTATGTGTTGTGAGTGTGTTTGGAGACAGCACCACAATGTTAACAGACGCCAACAAAGTTGCGAGGGTAACAGATGAAAAGCGAGGGACAACGTTTTAGTGTGTTGTGTGTACACATATACACACATATACATACATTTATATATATGTACAGGGACATATACACACATATCATCAACATTCTGATTGGCTTATTTTGTTCCATTGGAAGCACCCTGTCAAATCTTAACTATATATCTCTATCATTAATTGATGTGATAATGGCAGTAACTAATATTTCATAAAATATTTTTTTCTTTTGAAAATATACTCATAATATCTTTAAGTAAAATATAATATTATTAAAAAAAGAAATATTTTATGAATAAAAAACCAAAATGATTTAATGTATTTTTTTTTCTTTAATTTTCAGGAAACCCAATTATTTTGCATTTTTTTTCTTGTGAGTGTTTTTTTATGGTAATAAATGTGCTTTTAATAAATTGGAAATTTGTTTTAAGCTGTACCAACTTTTATTTAAAATAAAATATCATCTAATCTCCATTAGAAAAATTCTAAAGCACGGTTGTTTGGAGTTATCTTTTGTAATTACTTTCAAAATATTTTAAAAATTAACCCGATTTTATTTTTTTTAAATAGCATTTTCTTTATATCTTTTAAGTTTTAAGATTAAAAAAAACACTCATTTCGAAAGTTTTTTTTTTAATTAATTCAAATTTTTTTGTCAAATGTCAAACGAAATTTAATAAAATATAAATAAACATTTAAAGATAACAACAGAAAAATTCAGAATAATAAATATTTGCTTTCGTTGTCTTTCAAATGGAAGTATAGGTATTAAAAGATATTTCTTAAAATAAAAATGATTATTTACTATTTTTATTAGTATATCTTATCATCATTCATAAAAATCCAAATAATTGTACAATTAATATATGATTTCGAATGATTTCTCTTTCGGTTTTTAGTTTAAAAAAAATTTAAGAAAAATCAACTTTAATATAATTAATATACACGTATAGATGAGTAATAATAGAATTTGTGTTGTCACATTACATGTGATAGTAGGAAAAATTAAAATGTACTATTATAATCGAGTGTATATTGGGATTTATAATTTCATATGTATACGATTTTGTAAATCCGTATATTTAGGTAATGATATTAAATTTGCTTAAGTGTATTTTATACCTATAATCTATTTTAAGTTGCGATAGTTAAATCATTATAATTTTTTTTTTCAAATTATAGGAAAACTACAAATTTGTCTTGACTTTTTTTAAATGCAATATGTTGAGTAATATTTACGCAGTTAAGTATGTAACTTATGATAAAATTTGAATTACTTGTTTTTTAAGTAGTATGATTTTCAGAAAAATAAATAAACGAGACATTGTTTATAATATATATTTAAATAACACAATATTTAAGTAAATACTTAAATACTTACAATTCTTATAATATTATTGATAATTTTTTTATGGTATAAATTGAATATTAAAAATATAAAAAAAAAAAGTTGTTTCATGAAAAAACAAGTGTTTATAATCATTTATATAAATCGTTAGTGAAATATAAATCATTTATCACAAATCATTTTTATAAATTAATATAGTGTGAATACTTTAAAGATATATCTTAAAAAATTCTTATAGGAGATGTAAAATATGATTCGAATTTGAGAAGAATTATAGAATCGTCATAAAAATTATATTTAACTTTCTCATCACTTTTTTTTTTAAATTAACTTTTAATTTAAAGTATAAACAGATGATAAACTGAAAGAGATATCTTGTTAAGATAATTAAATATATCAAAGGGATAACAATGGCTCTATTAAACAATTCTAAAAATAGTTCCTACAAGTCGTCCAGTTTAATAAATATATTTTATTTTATATTTTTGTAGATTTTTTATAGATATTTTGATAAATAGAAAAACAGTCATACAAAAATCTGAAGAAGTAAAAAAATAGATAATAAAAAGTTATATGTAGTGTAAACTATTAAGAAATGGATAATTATTTTTTCGATTATTTTCTTTGAAATGGAATGCTCAAATCCAATACTTAGAAAAATGTTACACGAGATATTAAAAGATAAGAAATAATATTTCCCTCATGATATTATATATTTCAAAGAAATATATTTATATTACATAATATAACCATAAAATATAAAGATATTAATAAATAAATAAAAAAATCATAATAGATAAAGATAAGTACATGTATAAAAAGATTGAGAACTTAATTGACCTTATATAAATGAATCAAAAGTGAGTGAGTTTCTTAATTAGTATATTCGGTTATTTCTCTGTTTATTCTCAAAGTTCACATTCTCATATTATGATTCTTATTATGGGATTGGTGATGCCTCTTTTATTGGCATCATTTGTGTCTTATTATGTTTTAGTCTCCATATTGTATGATGTAACTGCATCTCGAACAGAGGTGGTGTTGAGTTGCATGGTAGGATTTCTTATTTGGTGTAATATATTGCTATCGTTCTTTTGTCGTTGTAGAGAAATGTTTACATCAATTGATGATAATGATGATGATGAAGAAGTTGGAAATAGTGAGACTCCCGAAACAAGAATGGAGCTTTCAGAAATCAAAGTTTGCGTTATCAATAAAGTCACGATAACCCTGCCTCCCAGTAAATGCTTTCGTGAGGATCAAAGGAAAGAATCTCAATCTGATTGTTGTATTTGTTTGGAAGAGTTTAAGAATGGAGACTTCGTTCAACCATTTGGAGTATGTGTTCATGTATTTCATTCCGTGTGCATTAATTCTTGGGTGAACAATGGAAACATTTCATGTCCACTTTGCCGTCAGAAATTGCCCATTTTTGCTTAATAAAGTCTCATGTTTTTGTTGTTTTTATAATTCTTAAAAATGTGAAATCACATAAGGACTCTAATGATTAGGATAAAAGACTTGTTAGTGTTAGACTTTCACAATAAAAAACCAAGAAAGTTAATGTAAAATTTACTAACATAGATTCTTATTTATTTATTTTTTTCATTTTGGTTTTATATATGAGAATAAATTTTATGTAATGAATCAGTGTGAATGAAGATAGAGTTTGACTTTTAAATTTTCATAAATGATTAAAATGACGAGAAGTATTATAAAAATTACAAAAAAAAATGAATACTTTGAAACCATGGAGATATAGACAGTTTTAGAAGTTGTTTTGACGAAAAGGTAAGAAATTATTAAAGGAAATTATATCATTAAAAAAAGAGAAAAGACAGATTATAGAATGTGAATCAATTGAAAATTTTCATACAATTTAACTGTATGTATTGAAAATTAACATTTTTTAACTAAACAATATAAAAACAATTAATTATATGTTTTTTAAATCATAATATATAAGATGCGTTTTACTTTTTAAGTTTTCTATGTATATTTTTTAAATCTCATATATATACATATAATGTCTTATTTAAAGTTCAGATCTTAAATTTATTATGTTAATATATTTTAATAAAAAAAATTGTTTGAAATTCAATTTGTGTGATTTCGAGTTCAAATACAACTAAGATGAACTAATGAATATCTAATATAATTAAATAAATTATTTACCTTAACACATTTTATGTGATATATGTTGTATTACTTAAATCATTACATTAATTTTGTAATTTTATTTGAACTTCATACGAAAACAAATACCAGTCTTCAAGTATTTCTACTCATAGCTGATAACAACCATTATGAAAACAACTAAATAAACTGGAAAAAAGAAAACGAAGGTATGTTATTAAGTACACATTACTTTCACATTATATAATAACGTAACAAATACATATTTTCAAAAAACTACACAAATTTAAAATTGGTATAATATTAAATTAAAATAGCATAAGCAAACTCGAACTCACAAAAGTGCCATTTGGTGTTTTTATTAATCTATAACAATTTACATCGTGAAAACACATAATAACTTTTTTTCATTTTACCTCTAATCATATTTTATATAATCTTATTTTCGCGAGCAATATTTCAAAAAGAAAAAAGGTTGGATGAATTTCTCCTCCACCTCCATCGGTTACATAGAATGTAAATTTTAACATAATTTTGTTTGTTTTTTTTTATTTAATCAATTTTTAAATTACGCTTAAATATATTAATTTAATCATCTACGATGTCTTATAATTTTTTTTTTCATTTTTCTTACCCTTTCACTATTTTCCCCTTAATCTAATCTATGTTAGTTTCCATTATCTTTTTCTTCATTTCCTTCTTTTTCCATTCCCTCTACCAAACTCAAACTCAGTTTTCGACAATACACATAAACACTCAAACTCAAAGTCAACTTATCTTGATCACAAAAGATTAATAATTTGATGTCTATTAAATACGACACAAGATTAAAAAGACATAAAAACTAAGTATAAGATAATTTACTCATAGTTTTCAGTAACAGCTACTACAAATTGTAACAGTTAGCACAAACATGCTCACCAGATAAAGTACTTCTCAAACCCTACCCAAAATTACTTTTATTCTGACCCAGTAGGGATTTTTCAAACTCTCACTCAGTAATATGAACATGTTATAACGATATTACCGCCGTGACCACTTGCAAATTTTAGCATATCGATATCGAAAGTTGAATTTAAACTGTTACACTTCAGTCAGTGACAAATTATACAAGTAAAAACACACAAACGAAAAGTGTTACGCAAATTGTTCATATACCAAATAGCTACAGAAGTGCGTGAAAAAATCTGCATATTTTGGTCGATCATCCAGGAGTTATGTATCTTTATACCTACTTTAGGAGAATGGTTAGACCAAATGTTGGACGAAACTTCAAATTTCCCAGTAAAACAAATGTTACACCTCGTCCAAGATCAACCACCCAAAATTTATCGGAGCTCTAACAAGATGTAACAACACATTAAGTATTTTGTTTTCAAAATATTATCACTAATCTTCTTGATTGCCATATAATACCTCCGGTTGTTTCAGTCAGATGTGCAGTTCTCGCTTGTGCCAATTGCCTTGTCAAGCTGTGTGATCAATATCAGTATGCTTTCATTATAACATCCAGAAAGTCAAGCATCATCCATAAAATTAGTTCTTTAGGAGAAAAATGTTTTCATTCTCGCGCAGATAAAAACATAAAGCAAATGTTACTCCAATGTAACCTTTGCCCAGTTTTGTTATTGCATTAGCGCTTAAGCAAATGTTACTTACTACAACATTTTCCAAATCTTCGAAAAACAACTCAAATTGGTGTTAAAGTTTATGAAATACTTCTCTTTTGCAACTTCACAAGATATTAACCTTCGCCAAAAACGAAAAAAAAAAACATTTTCAAAATTTATTTTTGCAAAACAATTTAAATTGGTGTTAAAATTTTATGAAATGCTTCCTTTTCGCAACTTCACAAGATATTATTAACCTTCGCCAAAGACGAAAAATATATCAAAGTGGGTCTTTTACCAAGAAGGCTGTACGTAAAAATAATTTGAAAATCCCAGGCGAAATCCAGAAGCCCAACTTGGAAATAAAAGCTTCCGTAAGTGAAAAAGAAGGAAGGTGTCCGAACTTAACTTTCCAAGGCAATCTATAGCAAAAAGAAAAGATCATACCCATGGATAACTGCAAAGATGATAACACCATCGCACCCATCTGATCTTCTCTGACATTCACTCCAAACCCCGGTACACTTGAATACAGTGAGAGCCAACCCACCCACCAAGTGTGGCCATTTCTTGCCAAAGAAGTGAATGGAAGGTTGCAAGCTCCATTAGTGGATGCAGATGACACAAGTTAGAAACAGATTCAAGCATTCGTTTGTGGCAAGGACCTATATGTCAGCAAGCCAACCCTCAAGCAAATAGTGTATGGTATGACAAGCCTAGATCAGTTGTCAAGATAAATTAAACAAAAAAAAAAAAAAAAATCCACTAGTAATAATAATAAAGTAGATGTAGAAAACAAACTACTGTACACCCAAAAAACTGAGGGCTTATTTCCAGAAGAAACGGGGTAAAAAGATGACGGAAGGCGAAGGACAACAGTTCACTTAAGCTGTTCAATCCTTCATTGAGGAAGGGGGAAAGAACAATGGTTTTCACAATCAAGATCTTTGAATATAGAAAATTGCATACAGGGGACAAGTCGTGGGGGAAGAATGTTCAAAAGACAATCCATGAAAAAATCAACACCTTGTTTAATGTTATTCTCATCATATTTTGTTCACTTTCAAGCCCTTGAAAATCCTATGAAAAAAATAGTTTGGGGAAAGAATCCAGAAGAAACAAATGATATTCAAAATGATACACAAGAATTAATAAGCAACTCAATCATAACAATATAACCATTAAAAATGACAACGTAAGTTTCATCAAATCCCATAGTATATTTCCCTTTTAAGGATAGGAACTTTATATTTCTTAAAAAGAATGCAGAGGGTCCACAAATCAAGGCTGAATGCCACAAGACAATTAAAACAAGTTAGTTGTACTCGTGACAGTTATGCTTCCCAAAGGTAAATAAAAAAAGGTCCACAACACACTTGAAAATTATTATAACAGTTTTCTCTGCCCCAAAATTCACGGTTCCTCAATACTCCAATAAAGGAATCTGAGGTATAATAAGATTTGAAAAACATGTCAGGGGGAAACCTACTAAGATAAGAAGTAAAAAAATACAGGTTTCAGAATCTGATTCTTTAGTAATCAAATAGTAACTAAAATTACAAATTAAAAGATGCATTTGAATAGTGCCTGGTACTTCAGAAGAATCAGCGGAGTCCAAAACTAAATGATTGATGCATCTTATGAGGGTATCTGCACATTGAATACAATGAGTAAAAAAACTAAATCCAAACTCAATATCTCTACAGGAAACTGAACAAAAATGAAATAATAAAAAGCCATACCTCTTGTACTGCAAAACTGGTTTTTCAAGAGTTATATTTTATTAAAATTCAAAAAAGTTGCTACCAAAGTCATTGTTTTTACAATAAAAAACAAAATGGGCAGAGCAGACAATAGAAGAGTTATATGCAAACCCCGATAAAGTTCACTCAAAGAAGATGAATAGATCAAGAAATACATACATACATACATACATACATATATATATATGGAGCTCAGAATAAATAAACAGTTATGAATTAGAATTTTCATGTTCATTTTCCATTACAACATAAAACATAATTAGTCAATAATGACAATTAATTCAGAACAGTTCAACACGAGCAAGTATGCAGTCCCAATATATAAAACAGCAAAGCATGAGCATTCATCATGTTTAAGTGTTACGATATTTGAAACAATAAAAAACACATGTCAAAAGTAGTTCGTCAACCAAGATATTGACAGGAGCATAACTGCAAAACAAAATATATAGAAAACGTAAATTATTCACGTGCAATGCATCCAAATAAAACTGGCATAACACGTGATCTCACTTACGAGAGAAGGAAGCCTGATTGAATCAGGCTAATTTCATGTCATCCTGAATATGAGTTAACTAATCTCAATACCGCCAAATCGTTCATTTCCTAATTTCTAACAAGGAGCCTTCAAATTTAACAACAGGCATGCTATCCTATAAACCATGTCACCCATTTGGCAGCAAAAGCATTATCAAGAAGCAAAGGGATGCACTCACCTAATGACCCATGTAAGGAGCGCCAGCACCAGGGTGGGGTCTGACAGCACTGCTCTGACCCATTTGAGGATTCTGGTATCCCTGTTGCATTGCTGGCTGGTTCCCATATCCCATAGCAGGCTGATTCCCATACGGGGCAGGTGGCCCTGCCTGGTTAACGGGGGCACCACCAAGCCCTCCAAGCAGATTTCCAAGACCCAATCCAGCTCCCTGGTTAGTGAGCAAAGCCGTTAGCGCCTGTCCAAGAGCAGGATTCAACCCTTGAGCCGGCACGCCCGGGTTGAAACCCCCCACAGCAGATGCCGAGGGGGCCATCAAATGACCACTGCCATGGGACGGACCACCTCCCCCAGAGGAATACTTGTTCTTTTCCTTTCTCTGATAATGAGGCTGATGATGGTGATGGTGATGATGATGGGAATGCTGCTGATGGTGATACTGATGATACCCTTTGTTCCCCTTGGGACCATCAACAGCCTTCTGACAATACAAAGTATGGCCTTCAAAGTTCTTGTGAGGTTCTTCCAAAGCCTTTTTAGCACTCTCCACAGACTTATAAACAAACAGAGCAAAACCCTTAGGTTTCCCAGTGTTCTTGTCGAGCCCAAGAGGACCATCCTCAACCTCCCCAAATTGCTTGAAGAATTCAAGCAGTTTTTGGGGATCAATCTCAGCACTCACGTTGCTCACAAATATCTTCCTCTGCGTATACTCAGAAACCGGATTGGCGTTCGGCGGGGGCGCCGGAACAGGGCCAGCAGAGGCCAGCTGACAAGAAGTGGTACGGTTACCAATTTTCTTCTGGGGATTTTTCAGCGCCTTGCGAGCATCATCCCTGTGCTTGAAAAGGATGAAAGCGTAACCCTTCGATTTGCCAGAGACTTTGTCGGTGACGGCCTTGCAGTCCTCGATCTCACCGTATTTCCCAAACACGGAAGTTAGGGTTTCGGCAGTGGCGTCCCAGCCGAGGCCGTGGACGAAGATCTTCCGGTGTGCGGGATCCACATCGGCGAGCTGGCGAACGCTCTCGACGAATTCAGGGAACCTCTCCACGGCCTGCTTCACAAGAGCATGCAGCTGCTCCTTCGTGAATGGTTCAAGAAGTTTCTCCACGGGCTCGTCTTCGAGACTGAGATCCTCATCTTCCTCTTCGTTGTTCTCTTCTTCGCCAGCACCGTTTGCTTCGGCGTGGTTCGCAGCTTCCAGAGCTTCCGGCTCGTGTTGCTCTTCTAGGGTTTCTGGCTCCTGCTCCTGTTGCTCCTCTGATTCCTCTTCCTCTTCTTCACCTTCGGCGATTTGCTGTTCTTGCTGCTGTTCCTCTGTTGGTTCGTCGACGGCCATAGTGTTGGGGTCTTCCAAGGTTGGTTCGGGATTGGGTTGCTCTTGCTGGTCGAGTTGTTCTTCTGATTCTTGGTCTTGTTGCTGTGGCTCGATGGGTTTGGCGGGCTCAGGGTCTGAGGATCGAAGCTTTCGTTTCTTGGCCATGGCGGTGGAAGAGGTAGGGTTAGGGTTTGGGAAATTGGGATTTGATGTGTATTTTATTTTTTGTTGTTTTGTCTGAAGAAAGAATTCTGCGGAGCGATTGCGCCCTCAGTTGGATGTAGAGTAATCTCTTTCACTGCCACTGCCCGAATATATTTAAATATCACTTCATGGGCCGGGCCGGGCCGGATCTATTCTCGTCCCAATTCATCAATTCTCTGTACACAATCTAAGCTAAATCAATTCAATCAAAATTTAATGTTCTGCGAAAATATACAATTAAAATATATATATATATATATATATATATATATATATATATATATGCTTGATCATTTACTCCAAAATGAAAACAGTATATTTTTATTGTGACTGAGTTACATTACGTCAACTTAAAATATTGGTTAATTTAGTTTGGTTTGAAATTGAATCTAATTGGACTAAAAATTCAAATCAATTTAATTAGTTTGATTGGGCAAATATAAAGAACGACACTTTTCTTCGAATAACGAAACATGATAAAAATGTTATAAAATTAAGTTAATTCGATAATTTCATCAATGCGATAAGATGAGTTTTCTATTTATTTCATTTAATTTCTTTCTTTCTTATATTACATGCTTATTTAAACTATCGTATTATTTGTGATGTTTGTTTTATTAAGAGTTAAATATGTTTTTTTTTCCTTAATTAAAATTGAAATTAGTTTCTTTTCAAAAAAATGTATTAATTTAATTCTTTTAACTAAATTTTGTTAGGTTTATTTCATGTTTCAAACACGTTTCATGATAGCATTTGAGTTGTTTACACTGTTTGACCTATTTTTGCTTCAATGTTAACTTAGAAAAGCGTTTGAAACATCAAATAAAGTTAGCAAAAATTTGGTTAAAAAGATTAAATTCATACATTTCTAGAATTGGGGGACTAAATTAGGCAAAAATCTTGAAGATGAACTAATTCCAATTTTCATTGAAAGTTAAGGGATCAAAAACATATTTAACCCTTTTATTAATTCATAATTATTCAATTATAGGTTTAGTATTCCTATATATAGATTATTTCAAATATTATTGTAAATTAGAGTGCAAGGGTGCAATATGGGAAAGTGTAAGACTTTCAGTATTAGATGTAGTGGAGTGTTTTAAATAAGAATACTTTAATATTTTATTTTAAAAATATCAAGATGTTAAATAGAATTTTTTTATAAAGAGTTTCATTATCTAAAAAGTTTTATTTCTCTAAAACTTCTTTCTTTAAAATTTAATTCGTCTTCTCTTTATAAATTTCAACTCCTTACTCATTTATCGAAAAATCAAATACCGCTTAAGTTTCCTTGAGGCGAGATTTTCATTTTTAACCGATTGATTTTAGCTATAGAGAGCAAATAGAAATCTTAGAGTTGTAGGAGGAATTTTAGAGTTCTTATAAAATTGTTGGAGTGTGTCAACTAGGTAAGGGAAACTAGTTTATTTGGTTTGGATTTGGTGTGTCTGTAATATTTGATGTTTGTATGTAGATGTGATGATTGATCTGTGAATTTTAATTCAATCGTGAAATTTGGTATGTTGGGTGCGTGAAAATGGCAGTGTATTGAATTGAACACCTATGCATGCTGGTGTGTAGTTGGTTTATTGACGTGAAAGATTGTTTATTGGTGAATTTGAGAATGTAGATTTAATCAATTTGAGCTGGTGCAATTTTAGAGAGCTTGGGTTCGGAATAAATTAGAAGAAGGGTGAATTTTGGGCATAAAATGGGGGTTTTGACAAGTAAAGTGTTAATATCATGGTTTAAAGGGAAAGTCTACAATTTTGGCATCTGCCATGGGACCATTTAGGGTTTAGTTGGTCTCTTACTATACTAAAAATATTGTAGATTATCTGGTGAGAAGTTGTCTGGTGAGAAATCGTTTAGTGAGAAGTCATCTAGCAAGGAGTTGTCTCGTAAGGAGTCATCTAGTGGTATGAGTTGTCTGGCAATGCCTATTATGTGGTTTGGGGTCTCAAATTTAGGGCTTTGGATATCAGTTTTTGACGTTCTTTAGGTCGTTTTTTAGGTTTTGGACCCTTATAGAGCTGTTGGTGAGAGTTTCCAAGTTGTTTTCCTTGCCTACTGTGTGTATCAAGCTACTATGAAGAAAATTGTGTTATTGTGTGATTATTATTTCTAGACTATTATAAATGATTTTTTTTTACATACTTGAAATACTTTGAGTGTGTTATGGACCCTTATAATTTATGGTTTGTGAACATGTTTGTGTGTATGATTACGATTCATGAATATGAGGATGATAATGAGTATGTATGTGATCACTTGATGGGTTGTTTCTCATCCTTTGATGGAGATTTAGTAGTTTCATGTGTTTGTATGTAATGTTTATATGATGTTTGACGAGATTGATGTTTTACTGCCGAGATAAATTGGGCTAACGAGTTTGTCAAACTGACCGATTTAATGTGCTAATGGACAAGATGACCAGATTCATTATACCTACAAACTTATGAATATTATACTTATTTTTACAAATATATTATGTTTTAAATATATTATTATTTAAAAAAATAAAGAAAAAATATAGGCAGGTGCATGCACAAAATCAAGAAACTAATGTATAAAAAAATTTCTTATTATATTTTCATAAAATTTTCATTCTCATAAATTATTATAAATTTTAAATCTTCATCCAATAAACGCTTATACTTATTTATGAACTCCACCATTAAAAAACAAAGGTAAATTATCATAGAAGTCATTAACATTATAGGACTTGGAACTTCTTTAAAATGTGTATTAAATGGTAGGTTTATGATGTGTAATTGTTTAGAATCTAAAGTTAAAATATATTTATTATTATTAGTTCATTTTGTAAACTTGACTTCTTCAACTTAACTCTTTTATAATTGTTATTACCTTGTTAATTTAAATAGATGTATTTCGTAAAAACTCATAAAGTAGTATTAAAGTTGATAGATGTTAAAATAATTCAATGATATAAATAAAATTTTATAAACATGTTTCACTGTCTAAAAACATGTATCATCTCTCTAAAACATTTTCTATAAACGTTATCTCCCTCCTTTCTAAAATTATTAACTCTTAAGTTATCTCTTTGGTGACCAGGAGGTGCATAAACGATCACGACAACGAGGTCTATAACATCATTTGATCATTTTTTTTCCTATAAAGTAAGTTAACTTCTATTCATTTTCCTTTGATTTTTTTGTTTAAGTCACATGCAAGTAGGTTTATGCATATGTCGTCCAGCCTTTTTTTCTAGTTCTTTGTCAATCAATTGTCTTGAGGATCAATCCTGATCATCATTATGTGGTTTGTAGGTAACACTAGAGTTATCTGAATTGAGGCAAGAGTTTTTGTACTAGTTGAGTTTTTTTAAGTTTTCCACTAGGTGAGGTGATAACGGTTGATTTTACGTGTTTGTGTGTGTATATTTTGTGAACAAATCAGCTCCTTCGTAGCTTTTACCTTGTATATCCTCACGTTTAATGTGTTTTCTAGTTTTCTTGTGTTTTATTTAGTATATGCTTGTTTTTACCTCTAATCTCTACGTTTGAGTGTGTGAAATAAATGAATAGGAAGCAATTCTAGTGGAGGAAAACAAGCAAGAACTCAAGAGAACATGTTTTGGGACCATAAGAGATCAATTTGAAGCAAATACCCATGTTGGACGCCTCTGGAATCGCGCAAGAGCCTGAATTTTAGAATGTTGTCAAAGTTGTCCGCGCCTGAGCACCCCTGAGGGGCGCTGGGCGCCCCTTTTGTGTGCTACAGCCAGAAATTCACGCCGGGGCGCCCTTTTGCTGCTATTTTTCTGCAGATTTGGCGCCTGAGCGCCCCTGGGGGCGCTGGGCGCTCTTTGATTCGTTGTTTTGTGTTTTTATGGCGCCCGGGCGCCCCATAAGGGGGCACTGGGCGCGACTTTCCGCTAATGTGTCAAAAATGGGTTATTTAAACATGGGTCTCGCAATTTTTGGGGCATTCTTCTCCTCCTACACTTCATTCTTCACCTAGAGAGATTGGGAGAGGCCCTTGGAGGCTATTTGGGGTGTTGGGAAGCTCTCCCACTCCTCCTTGGGTCTTCAAGCTTCANCAATGGTGATTTTGCCCCTTTTGGGTTGAGGAAGAAGATGGGTCACAAATTGGAGATGGAGATGCGAAGGGGAGGCGCAAATGGAGCATGAAGCAGCTGCCAAGAACCTTGGGAAAGGCTTTGCATCTTCTCTTTGGTTCCAATTTCTTCCTTATCTCTTCAATTTGTAGAACCCTAAGTTCTCCACCATGGAGGGCTTTTCCTATTTGTTGAGATTAGTTGTAAAACATGGAATTCTTATGTATTTTGTGATGTTAATGATATATGCTTTTCCAATTCATGTTAGTATTTGATTTCTATGCTTAATGCTTGTTGTGGCTTGATCACCCATGGCATGGTTTTGGTTCTTGATGTATTGAGAAATATGATTGAACCTAGAATTGAAATTGAATACTTATTGGATGGAATTGAGAAGTTTGTGAATGCATGAGAATGAAATGGATGAATTCTAGTCTTGACAAATTGTAAATACACTATGTTAAATTCCTTGCACACCAACTGTTTGATAAAATACCAAAAAGAGTTTCTTGTGTTGTTTTTATGTACTTTGATGTCTAATTGAGTTATAAAAGGAAAAATTGTCATGTGTTACACAAGTCTCTTGGGAGAGAACGATATTTATCACTTGCTACGCTGCGACCGGTGCACTTGCCGTTGGTTTTGCAATCTTAACATGAGGGAAGCTAATTAGTTATTTATAGAGTTGTGGTAAATTTTGAATTTGTTTAGTGTGCTTAAATTTAAATGAAATTGGTTTTATTATGGTGTTTAATTGATAACATGATGAATTTGAGTATGTGATAACATAAACGAGTTAAATATGGGTTAAATTGTATGTATTGATGATTGGTGGTAGGTTGTTATGAAGGATTTTGATATATGACTACTTTTATATTGAATTGATACTAAGTTTTGAAGCCATGTTGAGTATAAAATTGACGTGGTATTGTGGAGTAGAAATTATGTTGATTTGTAGGTTGATGTTGGTCTAAAGGGGAGTTTTGATAGACGAGAATTTTAGGTAATGGTCGAATGGGAGAAACTAAGTTATTAAGTATGCTTTAGGATCATTTAAAACTTATTTAGACCATGAGTTAATAAAAGTTGATATTTAATTGGTAAGTAGTTGTTAAGTCGAGTCTTAGACTATTTTTGGTCTATTTTAGGAGTTTTAACAAGTGAAAATCTAAAGGAGAGGGTTTGTGATGAAACTGAAGGTTTGAAGTTGTTTCTGAGTCCATTTTGACTTGTTCAAATCCTAAGTTTGGAAATTTACGGTTTAATATGTGTACAATTGGTTATAGGTATTTTTTAGTGGTTTAGTCTGTCTAATGTATATAGTTTCTAACCAAATGATCAAAGATGCACCTGATTTCATCAATAAAACATGTTTTTATCTTAATACTAAAGTTAAAGAAGTTGCTTTGGGACATTAAGATAAATTTAAGGTTCATTTGGATTAGAATAACAACTTGTTGTTTTCTAGTATGGCGCTGAGCGGTCATGTCTCGCACTTAACGTTGTCAAACCCGAGAGCCATTGGGCTCCATGATGCTGAGGGCCATTAATTTAGTGTGCTCATTGACTTCAGGGCGTTGAGCAATGTATGTGGTTGTTGAGTGCCACATGGTACTACATGTCTAGCATTGAGCGCCAGGATTCTAATGTTGGGCGCCCTGTTAACATATTGAGTTTTTGTTTTATTTTATTTTATTTATTATGAATGGGAGATATA
The DNA here is from genome assembly GCF_000741045.1 of Vigna radiata var. radiata. Lineage (NCBI taxonomy): Eukaryota > Viridiplantae > Streptophyta > Magnoliopsida > Fabales > Fabaceae > Vigna > Vigna radiata. The sequence goes on along the minus strand of NC_028356.1, from coordinate 3,375,803 downwards.
TTGATACTGTAAGGTTTGTTTGGTGATAAGTATTTAATATTGTGATGGTATATACACGAGTTTATGTATGTATTGAAGTATGGTGTTAAAATAGTTTCTAAGATGAAATTATTGATGGTTGTTCTAAGTAAAGTAATGTATTGATGTAGGGACTCAACATTAGAAGTTATCCTCATGCTCAAATAATCGCTTTATCTCAGATAGAGAAGGGGATTATATGATGAGTAGTAGGAGGTCCTAGTCTAAGGTCCAGTATCTTTTGTTCATAGACTGTTAACAGATTAATCTTATGTGGTAGTTTGAAGGGGGAGGGGGACAACTATTCCACCACCACAATGTACAACTTGTCATAGTCTAACATTAATACATGTATCCGAATTGGTCAAGTCTATAATATGTATGCTTAGGTTTGATCTGGTATGGAAATGAAACATGTTACATGATGTTTTGTAATTACACGTATTAGCTTACCCTTGTGTTTTTTATGTGTGTACGCTTTAAAACGATCATTCGATGGATGTCAACAGAGGGATATAAGATTTTTGTGATGTAAACTCTAAGAGATGATGGTGCAAATGCTTGGTGATTATTTTTAATACTTTCTTTTGGATTGTAAATTCTATAAACCTTTATAAATATGTAAATAGTTTTATTAAATGTATGAATCATTTTATTGTATTCACAATTTATTGCTAAGTATTACTTCGCGTGGAGGGTACATTTTAGGTAAAAGAAACTATCTTTGACGAATTATTGTAATAAATTGGGTTATATTCTGAGTTAAAAAATAAATAAAGTTTATGCATGCATGATTTTAGATTTTAAAAAAAATTATGACATTTTGTATATGATATTGCAGTGTTGGATGATGAGAAACTGTGCGAATATGATTATAGTATTAATATCGTTTGAATATTTGAAACTTAGTATGATAATTATATTTACTATTATTTATTTTTGAGTTATGTTAAGAGTAATGCTTTAGTCTCATTAAACGATATATTAAGCTTTGAAAAGTTATTTTGAGCTAAAATATTCTTAAACTGTACAATTTATTAATATATTTATTTTCTGTACACTTTAAATTTATTAAGTGATATGGAAAGGATGGTTTTGTTTTAGGAACAAATTCTATAAAGTTTTCTTTAGCTAATTGTTTTATACAATTGGCTTAAAATAATACTTATACTATGTAACATCCAATTTTAATTTTAATAGTATAAAACATTTTGTTAAGTCTCTAAATTTCTCCATTTTTCTACGTTAATATTATTCTTTTAGGATAGTTTAGCTTTTAATTTTCTAGAATTAAGATAGATTAGTATAATTAGGATAAAAATAGGTTTTAAATAGAAATAGTGTTAATTTTGTGTTTTTAAACAATAAATAGTATTTTTTTATAGTATTTTTGCTCTTTACTTTAAATGCCATATTATTTTTTGCTGTTATAGACTTCCATTTTCTTTTTTTGCTGATTTACCCTATTTCTTTTATTTTTGCAGATCAACCCATAATCAATTGGGCCATTCAAGCTGGGCCATGCTGATGAGAATAGACACTNTTGTTGCACTGCTGCTGTAAGCAAATATTGGGCCTCTGGAAACTGAGCTGCTGAAGAAACTTGAATTGGGACAACTTTGATGAAAGAGCAAACATGGGCTGAAGCCCCTTTTGCTAATTAAATGAAACGCAGCGTTTCATGCTGCTGCGTCAGGGCAAAGTGGAGAAGGGTTCAAAGTCGCGTTTCATTTACGCAAAGAGGCTCGATCAGATTTTGAAGGTTTTTCCCCAAATTCTCTCAACCCTCAAGCTAGGGTTCTTCAAAGCGTTTCAGAGAGAAGAAGTGTTGCAGCAATTCAGAGATTCACGGCCCAAATGAAGCCAGCCCAAGAAGCTAATCGGACTAGAAAGATGATGATCGGAAGCTGTTGACGGTTGGAGAGCGATTCAGAGTCAGTTAGGAGTTGCTCGAGAAGCTTCTAGAGTTAGTTGTAGTTCTTTCCCCTTTCCCTCTTTTCTTTTCTTTTTCAGTTTTGGATTTTCCCTATAAAAGGGGTCTTTGTAATGAACAATACAGGTGGTGGGTGACAGACACCACTATAAACTCAGTTTCATCCTTTCATTTAGATTTTTAGCTTTCATGGTTCTTTGCTGCTGATTTCGCGGAGAGATTTCTCGTGGGTGACAGGCCGAGAGATCCCTTTGTGATCCTGAATTCTTGTATTTCAATTTTTCTTCAATGCAATTCTATTCTTTTATTTTTCTTGCACGATTTTAAGTTTCTTGCTCTTTTAATTTTGATTCCTGCCGATTACTTCTTTGATTCATGCAATTTAGTTTACTTGCTTAGTTCTCTGATGGTCTCTTAATTTGTTTTTCCAATTTTTCTTTTTACCTTTTGATATATGATAACACGTAGTTTAGGTATAGGATATTTTCATTTCCTCTCTTTAAATTTACCTTTGCTTTTACTGTTTGTGCTTATGTCTTTAATTCATTAGTAGTTATAGTGATCATTGTAAATAGAATTTGTTCTGTTATGTTCTTTTCGTGATAATTGCAGATTAATCTTTTCTTTCACTAATACAAAAATCATATTTTATGACGTACATAAACGAACTATGACGTACATAGTTTTGTACGTTATAATAGGTCTACATATTTTATGACGTACTGAACATATTATGACACTGTTTCTAAAAGAAATAATTCTAATGAATGTGAACATAGATAATTTTACTCAATATCAATTCGAAATAATTTTCTCCAATATTCATACAAAAAAAATTGATGGACTGAATTTAGAAATAGTGTCATAATATGTTCAGATAACGTAAATTATATGTAGACCTATTATAACGTACAAAACTATGTACGTCATAGTTCGTTTTTGTACGTCATAAAATATGATTTTTGTACTAGTGTTTTTATTTGTTTTGTGAATTCTAGAGTTAGTCTCTCATTTTACAGTCCATTCTATAATGTTGTCTTTCATTCATATACGTGATTACCCATTTGATCTTTGCATTGTGTAATTAGATTCTTGATTTTAGGTTTTATTACTAATTCATAAAAGTAAAAATGTATATTAGTCTAGGTTATATTTCTTGCATTTAGGATAGAAAATAATGCATTGTTCTAATTAGTTTAGATATTCCATTCGTTGTTTCTTAGGATTAGAATCTTATTTTTCTTTTCTTTGTATAAATCTATATTAGGCATTAACCATTCATTTTAAATAGATACAATCATGCATTGCATTATCTTTTAGTTTCTTTCTTTAAATTTCATTTTATATTTTTTACCCACCTAGTTTTTAGTAAATAACTAATTAGGCTTAATTCTACAGTTTCTAACTTGATAAGTACCAAGTCCACGGATTGATTCTTGGTTGACCCCTATATTACATTAGTGGGGAAATTTAAGGTTTGTTGACTTTTGTGCGACCAAAAGCCTTTCAACACATTTCATTATGAAATTTTTTAATTTCTTTTGTTAAATTTGTATTTGTCAAATACTTTTTAAAATAAATTAGAACATAGTCTTAAAAAAATTACTATGTGAGTATTAAAAATAAAGATCAACAAACATACACGACTACAAATTAAACATTTAAACTAAGATAAAACTACAAATAACATATATAGTTAAATCATCAAACAACAAACATTTTTTTATAATAATTTTGTTCGGTGGAGTGTTTTAAATTTAACATACATAATTTTGTATCCAATGTGTAACAAATTGTGTTTGTTCGAGCTATGTTACATTTGACTAAATTAAAAAGAAAATCTAACCCAATTTATTAGAGTTGATTCATTATCATAGACAATAATTTTAATAACAATTCGCTTACAAAACCATATATTAAATCTTTAAAGTTTATGTGTATTGTATATAATCTTTTAAAATATTATAAAATGAATTCCTTTAACACTAATAAATTTTATCCTAAAATATTAATATCATATTTAATTATATTAGTACCTTTGAATTAATAACCTTTTGTTTGGATAGTTAGTCTACTTACTCAACCATCCCAACATTTTTAATTTGTAGGGAAATCCATTCTAACATGTTGGAACATAATTATTAGCATGATATTGTAACTGACTAATAAAAGGAATTTTATTAATGAAAGCATATTATTTGTATATAAATTTATGTTTATTTTATGTAAAACTTTGTTTGTATTAATACAATTTATATGTTACAAGATTAAATTTTGAATCTTTTATTTTAACTTTTTATCTTTAACTATATTTCTAACTTAGTATGAGAATCGAACTAAAAAGAAAAACATATTTTTTTGTTGTAAAGTGGATGAGAGCCAATAATAGAATGCAAAATAGCTCTTTTCCAAAAGGGAGATACCCTGTTTCTCTTTAATAAGATTATCCAAATAGGTTATATTATAGTGAGTGCAGTTTTGTAATTGGGGAGCATAGCATTGTTTTTCTTTTAATTTTTTAGTTTTAATTTTTCACAAAAGAGAAAGAATCTTATCTGAATCCCTTGTACGTCACGTGACAATCATAGCGCTTTGGACAAAAACCAAACAAGGGGTGGCCCTTACACGTGTGTCCTAGTTGACACGCTACCTCACGCGCTTACCCATGCGCGTTTCCTTTTCCTCCAAAGACATCTATTTCGCATATTTTTTTTCTATTTTTGTCACTGCATAATAAAAATCTCCATAAATAGCTTTAGCATGGTATGTATAAGTGAAACAGATACTTGATAGTTTATTTACTGTGGAATCAAATGGTGTTGGTCAATGTGAGAAAATTGAAATGTGTAATAATGGTCCCAAAACTGAAGAAGATATTGGCAATGCTCCAAATGGTGGTGTTGAGAATGGTGCTTGGTGTCCACCAATTGAAGATGATTGTATAGTTACTGCAGATACATCTGCTGTGATGCATTTTGATGGAGGGTGTACAAATCTATGGCTTCTGCTTCTTCTCTAGTTAGTTTTGTGTTATTTTTATGTTGTGTCTATTTTAATCATCAATCACGGATTATGTTTCTTATTATCTAATAGTCTTATATTCTCGTTATCAATTTCAAAAGAGGAATGATTCTTTGACACATCTAAATTTTTTACATTCGTTTGACATTATTCTTACTTACTTTTTACTTTCTTATTTCTTGAAAAATTATAAAACTTTACACTTTTTGGACCATTTATCCTTGTATTCTGTGTCAAATGAATGTAAAAGTGTGTCATGGTATTATTGCTCATTTTATAATGTATGTAAATATTTCTATTTTAAATTTATCGAGTAATATTATTAAAATCAATTGTATCCTATAATCGTTTGGTCAATCAAAGATTGAGCAATCGATAGAGTTTTCAATTTAACAATAAAATGATCGATGAATTATTCGGTCGAAGTCACGAACAAGATCAACAATTAAGAATAAATCCTAAGTCAGATCATTAGTGGTTGGTCATGATTGGATTAAAATTAATCAGAAGTTCATTCCAAGAGTCTATAAATACACTTATTTCAAAAATTTATAAATATATGTATAGGTAGTTGGTTACTTTTAGTACACATTTATTGTTAAGACATTCAAACAAACAGTGACATTAACAGTAACTTTAAGGTTTAATGTCACTTTAGATCCTTATTTTTGCCAAGAATCTCAAATAGGTCCCCTTCTTTTTTCAGCGTCTCAATTGGATTCTTATTTTTGTAAAATTGAATCAAATAAAGGTTTTTCGTCAAATTGATCAAACACCACGTTAAGGAGGGTGTTACATGGCATGCTGACATCCTGGTGGTCGGCCACTCGGTTTGGTGGTTGGCCACTTAGTCTAGTGCTCAACCACTCAGTTTGGTGGTTAGCCACTCAGTCTGGTCGACCACTCGGTCTGGTGGTCGACCACTCGGTCTGGTTGTCGACCACTCAGTCTAGTAGTCGCCCTGATGGTTTGTTCCTTAACAAGACATTGATGACATTGACAACCGTCCGGCTTGTGTTAAAGACCGTTCGGTTAGTCTCAATACCACCAGACCGAGTGGTCGACCACTGGGGTGTCAACACGTTATGTTAGCATGTCAAGTTCCCTTACACATGTATACTATAAGCATGCCATGTAACACCATCTTTAACGACATTTGATCAATTTGACAAAAGTCTTTATTTGATTCAATTTTACAAAATTAAAAACTTAATTGAAACGTCGAAAAAGAAAAAAACCTATTTGAGATTTTGGACGAAAATAGAAACCTAAAATGACATTAAACCTAACTTTAACATTAGAATACTTTCATAGCACCCAATCAAACGATGAAAAGAGAATTGAAGATTAAACTTTGACCCAAGGTTAAAGTTCAAAAATTATTTACATAAGAAAACTTAACCTGAATCCCATAAGTAAAAAAATCAATTAATCTTTATTTGAGGTATTTTCCATTTTAAAGTTTATAATTTGATATAATTTTATTTTTAATAAATATTTCTAATGGTAAGAAAAGAAACAAATATTTAAACTGCTCCAACCTAATTTCTAAACAATATAAAACTATTCCACCTGATAATATTTGAAATTGACGATCTGTTTCACTCCACCTTTCAATTTGTGTTCAAAAGGCTCATATGAAATGCAGACAAAATAGGTTTAAACGTCTTGATTCCTCTGAATGTGGTGCTGGTTGCGATTGAAATTAACGTGGATACTTTTTTTAATAGAGTTTAGTTTATGTGCATATTTAATAAAGACTATTTGGTAAGGAGTCTATTTTAGCACAGGGGTCTCTCTCACTTCCAAACTTAATTGTCCCATTTGTGATGTTGATCCATTTGGAGTCATCTTTGGTTTTTTGTTCTATTATATTGATTTTTTCCCAATCATTATATCATTGTATTTTTAAATTAAGTTTAATTAAAAATTTATTTATTTTACTTAATTGAGTTAAAAATAAATATAAAAATTAAAATAATAAAAAACTTGAATATAAAAACTAAATTACTAATTAAAAATTTAAATTATTATATAATATAAATTATTACGTCATTATAAATATCAATTTTTGTTTATAAACAACTATTATAAGAAGTTTTACAAGACAGAAAAAGAAAAAGTATCATGTGTGGGTGAGAGAGTGAAAGTGCATCTTTGTTTGAACAAATCCTGGTTGTGTGATTTGTAAGCTGTTGTACATGCAAATCTGACATCGTGTCAGCCACTAACCATTTTAATATTTATAATAAAATGCAAAATGTAATACCAATTTTTGATACTATTTTAATACTTAGTACGTGTCAAAATGTGGTTGAACGATTTTAAATTAAAAAAGCTGAGGCAAAGATATATTTAGAAGAGAAAAACCATTTTTTTTTAATTTAAAATCGTCTAACTATATACTGACACATATGTAGTGTCAAAATAGTGTCAAAAAATTGATGTTAAAATATAATTTTACTAATAAAATACAACTTCTATAAAATTACCATAATGATATTTTGACATTTTTTAACAACTTTTTAACAAGTACATGTATAATTACTTTATTAATTTATTTGAATTTATATTAAAAAATTATTTCACACACTAATTACAAAATATCACGTATAGATTATTAAAAAGTTAAAAAAAAAACTATTAAAAGAATTTTTTCCATCAAATTATGATTGAAAGAACCCCACTCGTCATTCTGACAAATTGATAATGTTATAAATTAAGTTAACCATAGCCATTCTTCAAGATCCAACTTATTATATAACAAGTTAATCAACAATGGTTGGAATAAACAATAACAGGTAAAATACTTTTATGTCCTTCACCTTTTCAGTATAATCTGTTTGCTCTTTTGTCTTTTAAAGGTTTTTTTTGGTATTTTAAGTTTATAATATTTTTGTTAAAAATTACCATGATTCTTTGTTTGACATTAGCTATTAGTATTTTTTAATCTCATATATTCTTTCATTATAGCTTCAGAATATTTTAATTAGTTATTTATGACCCTGATGAGGTAGTATAATAGCTAATTTAAACTTCCTACACCACTGACATGAATTATAAAATGAAAAGTATTTGGAGATGGTGACTTTTGTTCTTGGTGATTTCTGTCTTTCACTATATCTATCTATCTATCTATATCTCTCTCTATATATATATTTTGAATGACTAACATTAAGTTTATGTAGATAAACAAGGTAACAATGTTTAACAATTACAATATATTATTAAAAGGTAATATTAGATGTATAAATATATGGATTTTGTTTCTAATTTCCCCTCAAATAACATTAAGTTTTTGTAGATAAATGTGACATCCAAATACTGATGAGAATAAAGAGTAATTGTCGGTGTAAGAGACATGAAATGTAAGATGCACAAATAAAAAAGATTTTCGACTGACTTTCAGTAGAAGGGACACGTTGAAAAATCAAACATATATCGAAATGAGAAAGATCTATAAATTATATAAGTATGAAACTATACCGTTTGAAAGATAACTTAAAAGAAATTCATCTAACTACTCATATATTATAACAATTTTATTCAATCTTTGAAATTATGTACATTAATTAGTGATCTTGATTTGAGTATGTATAAGTGTATGTTAAAAACCTTGACATTTAAGCTGTTCCATCACAATGCTGGCTTTCTTAGCATAAAGAATTTCAATTTATTAAAAACAAACAAATCCATGTTATTTTAGCAGTTAAGTCAGTCATGACTTTATATTCTGGTTTCATACTAATCTCAGAATTTTAAGGAATAAGAGATGAGTGTTTCATAAAAAACAGCATACGAGTGTTTCATAAACATAGGGATTAGAAGGAATTTAAACATTTTTATTATATTATTTCTACACTTTTTAAATAACTTACTGGATGGTTATGTTTTCACATTACTGAAAAATATTCTTTGTTTCTAAAAGTAAACGCACCAGATAATAATAATAACAATAATAACATAATAATAATAATAATAATTTTTATAATAATAATAATAACAATAATAATAAAATATATTATTTTAATTATTTATTAATTATAATATTTCAAAATAATTTTTACGGAAAAAACATCTTACTCACAGATATTATTTTATATCAATATTACCTAATTTGATAATTTTTATTTTTTATTTATTAAAATAACTTTTTATTTATCAAATTAGTTAAATCTTTCACAAACATTTATAAAATTTATTTCAAAATCCTCATTTATATATTTTCAAATTCCTTAAAAAAATAATATATATTTCATTCTCAATTTCTCTCAATCCATTCACTCATTCTCTTTTTCAAATCTTTCTACTAGAATGAATACATCTTAAAATATTTCTCTTTATTTTTAATCTTATCCCAACAAATTATAACTTTTCGCACTGATAAAAAACTAATAAAAACAACTTGTTATTTCATTAAATATTAATATAAAATGACTGTAAAGACAAATAAGTAAGAAAAAAAATGAAGAACAAATACTTATTTGAAAAATATATATATATTTAAGAACAAATCAAAATATTTAAATGAAAACTTAATTGATAATATATATATTTATTAGGGATTTAAAAATTAATTATGTTTAAATTAAAATCTTTACTAATTTGTTAAGAGTGAAATTTTCTTAAGATTTTTTTTTCGTTTCTTCTCCATTTTCATTAGAAATAAAAAAATATTTTGATATTTCCAGCACGCAAAATAAATACTTTTATATATATAAAATTTAGAATAAATAAGTAATTTTCAATTTACTATAAATAAATATGTCTAAGCATATAAAGTATATTTTAAATTTACTAGATACCGAAGTTTCAATTATCGCATAATGATACTTTTAATTGTTGATAGCCTCTTTTACAAATATTTAAATTAAGTTAAAAATAAATAGGGCTAAAAGAAAGAGTACAATGATAAAGAAACCCTAAAATATTATTGAAAGAAAATCTATTAAAACAATTAAATATTTCTTAAAAATGATTAGAATTTGAAATAAGTATTTTAATTTTTACATATGCAAATTGAAATATTCTAAAAAGAAGTTATTAATAATTAAAGAGAACATTACATAATAATTTATAATATAAATAATATTTATATATTACAAATATTTTTTATTATTAATTTTATTTAAAAAATTAGACATTTTTTATTATATCCAGAATTATAAGTTTGGCATTATTTATAATTTGTGATGCATACATTCCCATTAAAAAAATGTGTCATCATGTAAGAACAGTTTGAGAAAGAGCGTGAAAAGAAACCCGACGAGGAGAGAGTGAAGATAAAATAAAGGGATTTATTTTTTCTTTCATTTTTTTTTCTCTTTCTTAATCTCTATTTCTCCTTCTGCAAAGTCCAAACAGAACACAGCGTCAGATCAGACTCAGACAGGAGAAGTTGATAAGAACAAACAACGAAACCGTTCCTATTTTCTTCACTCCTTCTTCCTCTCTCTCCACTCTCACTCGCGCAATCTCAATCCTCGTTCCGTTGTTTACTTCTCGCGCGCATTGCATTGCATTGTTCTCTTTCACAAAACGACGACGACGCCACCACGCACCGTTTCGTTTTCCCTTCACTTTCCGTCGTTTGCTTCGGCAAATAGCATATCGCATGGGAAACGCTAACGGCAGAGAAGACGGATCCATTACCGCCACAGCCGATCCCCCCGTCGCCGAAACCGTCGTAGCTGTAGCTCACGCGCCGGATTCTCGTCCTCCTGTTCGCGCCTTCTCCTCCGATTCAATGGCCAATAGCCCGCCTCAAAGTCCTCGCCGCTCTAGATCGCCGATCCTCTTCGGTCCTCAGGTTCTACCCGCAACATCGTCTCTCACTTCTGCTTCGATTTTTCTGCATTTGGTTTATGCGTTGATGTTGAATTATTTTGGTGGAATTTTGGTTTTGTTCGGTCAACTAGGTTATTCGTCGATTTTACTTTCTGTGTTCGGTTGGTGAGTTTTGGTGCTAACTAATGTCTGGTGCGTGAGAGACAGAGAGCGGGAGATTAGGAGGCAGTGTAGGTAGGGTTACTTTTGTTGAAACCGCGGATTATTTATTGAGTTTTTCTTCACACGTTTGAAGTTGAAAAAAGAAAGTGCTGTCGAACGGATCTGGTAATTTTGTTGTTGATGAACTGGTTTTTTCGTGCATGGACATGGTTCAGATTGAACAACAGTGTTTTCACATATGGAAACAAAGTGAAGCTGCAAGTCATAGCTTCTTGATTGGTAGAGAAATATATGTCTAAATTTCGTGACCAAACAGGCAATGAACATGACAGTGACCTACCTGAATATTTCTATTTTTGATTGTCTGGCTATGGTTTAAATTGTTTGAATGTTGAGAGGCGGGCAGTGTGGATCTTCGAGAGTACAACTGTCAGCTGTTTTTTCTTTTCAGAACTTTTACGTACTCGCATCTGTTTGTTTAGGAGAGTTAGCTCACTATTTTGTAGATTCTGTCCAATGCTGCAATCTCTTTTCTGTGCAGTGAGAGTTGAAAACTTTGCTGGACTTACGACACAGTTCGCGCATCCGCTACACAATGACTCCATATAAGTTTCACTTGTCCCATGGTTGTGACTTGTGACTAGATTATTACACCATTTGGAAATGCGCTTGAATAGTTCTAGTCTACTGGGCTCAGCCAGTTAAATTTGTCCGATTCAAAAATTCCACTTAATCGTGTCCTCTGGATTGAGTGTGTGTGAAAGCTGTTTGAAAACCGACCAAGTTTAACTTTTTACAGAATCAATTTTATTGTTATTACGGTGTTTTTTTTTTTTCTATATCAATTTTTGTGACGTCTGTCCTGGGGTCTTTCCTCGACATTTCTCCATCTGAGAAACAACGCTTGAAATATTGGAATAAAGATAAATGATAATGTTTGCGAATGGTGATGCAATAATTTTGGATATTGTTATCAATGCATCAATATGTAAGTTAAGTGTGGTATACAGTCTACAATTAATATTTTTCTGTGCATCTATTCCCTTCTATCCAATGTTCTATTGATGCATGGGTTTGGTAAATATTTGCCTAGTGTCTCCTTTATACCTATCTATGTTCTGAGCGTTCATTTTTGTGGTTTTTGATTTGCGGAAAAGTGCGTATAACCTGGAGAAGAAAACTTCTATTCCTAAGGCATCTCTATCTAGTGCAGAGTTGATATGTACGTGTCCAGCCAAGCTGAAAAAACAAGACTGGTGGTTTAGTTTAATTTATATGAATCACTGTCCTTTCACTATTTGTGAATTTTGGTTATCATATTTTGCATGCTTATATTGTGTTCAGTATGGGTTCAGACGTGTGTAAGTTAATGCTGCTGTGTCAATTTAGTAAAAGGGGACGCAGAAGCAGCTTTGTCTTGCTACAGGAGAGCTGGTATATGTCCGTGGGAAACATGTTTCCAAACACAATTAAGTAATTTTATGTTTTCTTTTCCAATGTTTCGAATTAGTATTATTTTTTACCTGATCTTCTGTTTAATAAAATGATAATCTTAGTTACCCTCTAGTTCTTTTAAGGGGAATAAATATCTATAATTTAATTGAACACAGATATGCATCTATCTTTTACCTTCACAATGCACAGGGTTTTCCAGGTGTGCTCATTTATATATGTTGAATTTTTTTTGCGTCTAAAGATTGTCATTCCCAAAGTAGAGTGTAATGTTGTGAAAAATGTTCCACTCTGCAATTTTCAGATTTTCAGCAGTAGATCATTTCGTAGTAGCCGAAAAGAACCTGTCATATGTGGAAAAAAAACCTTGTGACTTTCACGGAGTAAATTTATCTTAAAGGAGTAGTAGCCCCCTCAACATTTTCTTGTTCATGTTCGGTATTTTCAATCAACCCTGGCAATGCCAGATTCTGACATTTAAGTTCATTTGCTTCTGCATAATTATGTCAATTAATGCAATCCTTATTTATTTTAACTACTACTTGCATGTCTGGAAGCAAGGTGATTATCCTCTCAAACCAGTTTGGTTTTATATAATATCTTGTACTCAAAATCCAGAGTGATTGATGACACTTTGCGCACCATAGCTATCTGCTCTTACTAACAATGCTAGTGAATCTCTGTGAAACACCGATGTGTCTAGAGCAGCTTGAATTGATGCCATTGCAGTCATAACCACTTTTGCATGAGACTAAAACCCCTCTACTTTTGTTTCGTGGAGTGGCATAGTTTGGTTGGGGCAATATTGGGATTTTGCCCCCTTTTTATTTCATCAGACCCTTTTCCCACTCTCAACTCTTCTGAAGGCTAATTGGTGTAGGTGTCTTCTCTCTTAGACACAGATTGACCAACTGCTCTCAGCTGTATTTCCGGCCAGCCCACACTCCAGAACTCTGGCACACCCTTCTGTGGTCCCTCTGTTGATATCCTTCGGGATTGGTTCTGTTCACGTCAGAGGGGGGTCTATGCCTTGTTTTATATATTTTTTACTATTGTGTTTAAGATATGTTGCCCCACTTACCATTAAACTTTAAGAAAATGAAAGTGGAGGATGACGAGTAACTCTTTTTGAAGTTATTCGTGATGTAACTTGCATCATTGCTATATGACGTACAGAAATTTCAATTTCTCTTAGTTACGAATTTGTTTTTTGGGTTAGGAAATTTGTATGTAAGTTTCACCAGTGGCAACTTAGCATTACTTTAAAATAAATATTGACTTTCTTTGTTTTCAGGTTCCTCTAGCTCCATTACAAAGAGGTAACGGCCCTCCTTTTCTCAATCAAATGTGGCAGAATGAATCTCATGGTATCGTCAATCAACCTCCTGAGCACGGGATCCCTGTCATGATTACATGGAACTACGGTGGTAATAACGTAGCTGTTGAGGGATCCTGGGATAACTGGACCTCTAGGTGAGATTTAACCACTCTTTTGTCGGTGACAACATATTGATTGTATTTGACATAAAATAGTTATCGTGTCTGTATAAATATTCTACAATGAAATCAGTAACGGTGAGTTTATTATTTGCAGAAAGGCACTGCAGCGAGCTGGCAAGGATCACTCAATCTTATTAGTCCTTCCACCAGGAATATATCATTACAGGTTCATTGTTGATGGTGAAGAGAGATTTATTCCTGACCTTCCTAATGTAACTGACGAGATGGGACATGTCTGCAATCTTCTTGATGTCAATGTATGTATCGTCCTACTTGTTTTTCTCGATGAAAATATCATTTTCTGAACTTATTTTCATCTTGAAATTCATTCTCCTGTATAATTTAGTTGTATGTCTGCATTGAGGTTTTTTCCCCTTCTGTATAAGGTGATTGCTTCAATTGGGTTTTAAGATGAACTTGACATTCAACGATGCCAAAGTTTTTTCCTTGAGTTCTTCTTCTAGGTCTTTATTTTATGTTAGACGATGAGGGTGAACAGGACATGTAGCCAAGGTGGATGGGGTGGAGCAGGAAAAAGTAACACGTACTATATATTATTTTGTCATGTGTGCATGCTGCATATGGAGATAAAGGTCGAACATAGACGGGAAACACTGGTTTCTGCACTCTGCTATCGGTTCATGGAAACAACTTATAAGTTTTGCAAAGCTAGTTTTCATAGGATTTTGTGCTTTTAGCAAGGTTGGGAGTTACAAGGAGTTTTGGATGAAAATTGAGTAATAAACTCTTGCAAATTGTTTCCTTATTTTACTTATTACTTTAAATTGACTTGACTATCAATAAGAAAAAAAATTCAACTGATCACAATAATGGTTAATATTTTCCTATCCCATTTAGGGAAATAATTTCTCTTCCAGAAACTGATTTGAATGTTATTGTTTTGCTGCAGGATTATGTGCCAGAAAACCCTGATGGCGTGTCTGAGTTTGAAGCACCACCTTCCCCCGAATCCAGTTATGGTCAAGCATTTCCAGCTGACGAGGACTTTGCAAAGGAGCCAATGTCTGTTCCTTCGCAACTGCATCTTACTGTCCTAGGTATGGAGAACTCTGATGTAGGTTCCTCTTCCAAGCCCCAACATGTAGTGCTAAATCACGTCTTCATAGAGAAAAATTTGGCCTCAAAGTCTGTTGTTGCCCTTGGACTGACTCACAGATTCCAGTCCAAATACGTGACAGTTGTCCTTTACAAACCACTCAAGAGGTAAATATGTGACGCTTGTCAATTATATAAACTTTTTGTTTTTTTGGTAGCCTCAGTCTGTAAAGATAAATTTTTTAAATAATAGTCCTGACAGGCGGTATATGAAAGTCCTGTGTCTATAGATATGCTCGAGACTTCTGTTCGGATTTATAAATTTAACCTTTTGTTTTTTCAATCTCTGTTGCTTCTTTTCCTTCTAGAATATTGAAATAACACTAGGGGTTGCCTTAAATATGATGTTAGTAGAGCTGCTGAAGTAGGTAGGTTGGTGGTGATGTAATTCAAAAGAATAGCTGAAATTTTAGTCTAGTGAACGTGATTTGTTGAAGCTCCGATCCGTAACAGTAAGTCGTAAAACTTGCCCCGTTAAGCGTGACTTAGGCTTTCTATGTTGCATGAGTAGCTTGTCTGGGTGGTTAGTATTCTTTAGAACGTATTGCTAGGCAACAAAAACAGGAAAATTTCTAAAGTTCTATCATTCATATTTCTTTCCCTTGTGGTTGGTGTTATCCTAAAATTTAGTGTAATGTTTTGGTAAGAGGAAAGAAAATAGGAAGAGAAAATGTGGATGATTATGATGCATTCTTGCCTATTCTTAAAGAAAAATTTCAGAAAGGAGAAAAAATGACTTCCATTACACAAGTTTTTAATTTATTTATGGACATGGTTCAAGGTAAGTATAATATGATTAATTTTGTTTTCGTGATGGATTGTAAATAATTCAACTTCAGGTCGAATGCATTAAGGAAATGTTTTAATTTTTGAAAAGACAAAACGAAATTGTATGATAAGAACTATAACCCTATTGAAAATGTTTCAAAACGAATAATGTTTTTGTTTATAGAACTATAGAACCATAAATATTTCGAAGTTTTGGTTTTCTATTTCTTATTTTCATACTTCTATTTGCCAAAGTTTTAATATTACGAGAAATAAAATTATCGAGTGCATTTATTTAGAATTTCAAGAGTTCTAGCTTCTTCTTTTTCCATTGCACCTTATTATACATAGGGTACGAGATCAAAGTACCGGCGAGCTCGGTCAAATGGAGGGTGTTATTTTTTACAGCACCTCCGTCTCTCAATAAAATGGAAAAAATCTTAACTAATAAATTATGGGTAGATGGAAAGCATTTCATACAGTTTGAATTACTCAATCTGAAATATGTTTTTGGATTAGATTATGTAATTCAAAAATATTTTTTTATAATATATTTATAAATTATATAATTTAAAAATATATTTGAATAAATAGTGATTTATTATAATTGTATGGATAAGTTCTTTAAAGATATTCCAAATCTTCTGAATAATTACTATTATTATTAGACACGATCTTAACAATAACGATGGATAAGTTCTTTAAAGAGTTGTCTGCTAAGGTTGTGATAGTACCAGTGAAGTTTCTTTTACGAAACAAAAGACAATGCTCTTATACAATATTCATTATACAGTACATATTCATCACCTCTATTTGACCCAATCCTCTTAATTTTCTTATTCAATTGATTTGCTACTTTTGCTTTGATGTATTTAGAATACTCATTTATAAAGATTAAAAAATAACTTTTTCAACATTTATACATGATTTGTTTTAAATAAGTTATATTTGTTCTAAAAAGATTTTCGTTTCTTACTCTACATCTATATTGTGGTGCATGATGACTTAACTTTCCATATACGAAGATATTTTCCTTCTTCTTAAAAGTGAGATTAAATTCATTGAGACGAGAATTTTGAAAATTGTTTTTCTTTTTATAATAATGTTTTTTTGTTTATCTTTTTAGAGTAGGTTTATCCTCTACCATTTTTTTTATACAAATAAAGTTTTGACTCTTGTAATAGTACCTAATTTTCTATTGGTATCTACAATGATAATGTGTGTAATAAATTTTGGAAGTGACATCTTCTTGTGTTTGCGCTTCATTTGTTGTTTGTAATCAGTCCAGAATGGTTCAATTTCTCAATTAGAAGTTCTAAAACAAACTCATTAGGTAGAATTATGTTCTCTGCTTTGCTATCTTTAAGCAGCTTATGGTACTCGTTGATTTGAGTCTTTATGTTCTTATATTCAATTATCTTTCAGCGATAGTAGTTTCTTATGTCAAATATTTGTTTGACAACATGTTCGACATTATATTTGAGAACTAATGAATTCCAAGTGTCTTTCGTTTCCTTATAAAAACAATACATATCGAAAGTCATTAGACAATGTACTAAGTATAGTGTGTCAACATACCTTGTTTGTATAAATCCAATCTTAAACTTGTTTTGAAGAGATACTAGAGTTAAGTTTTGGGGATAAGAGAGCAGTAGCAACTCCATACATATCTAATAGGATAGACATACATTCTTGCCTATGTCAAAAGTTTTGTTCAAAGAATATCTTAATTTTTGACATATCGAGGAACGGGTTCATAAAAACTGTCTAAATTATAGAAATAATGTTTTAGTTCTTCGGATTTAGATTGTTGTTGTTAGTATAAATCCTTAAGATTGTTGTAAATACTGGTAAAAATACAAGCAAAAGATCTTGAAGTGTGTAGATTCATTGCTTTTAAGGATTTATCCTTGATATATATTGCACAACTCTATCAAAATATAGCAAAAGCTTCCCAAGAATTTTCAGGATCTTAGAAATTAGCAATTAGCAAGAACTCTTAAAAGAGCAATTTACTAAACCTAGGATAATATAAAAATAAATGAGAAAATCAAGAGAATGAAAAAAACAAAAATGGTGTAAATATCTTTGAAAGAACAAAAGAGAATCTATTTTTATAGGTATACGGAGGTATAAAAAAAAGAAAACTATCTCTTAACTTGCGAAAGAAAAAAAAAATCCACCAATCACAGCCACCAACATGACTCGCCAACTAAAATGTGCAATGTTTAAAAAAAATTAGTTATAATATTTCTTGTTGTGTAAAAAAGAGAATGTAATTGTTTTATACTTTATTGTAGCCACATAAGCTTTTGGTTTTTTGCAATATATTAATTATCACAATACATATATTAGTTATGTTCTAAAATGAGTTTTTCAAAACAAACTTTCAGAAAGACATAAAATATGTCTCAAAATGAGTTTTTTAATGGATTTGTTATTAGTATAAGAATACATTTAGTAATAATGGGTGCATGATGAAAAAGAATTTGGTTTATAATGTTAAAACCCCTTTTAATTATCTTTTTATAGTAAACAATAACAGGGTTCATCATTATAGCACTGCCTTCCCAGAAAACCAAAAAAAAAGACAATGAAAACCAACATCAATGGCCTATTTATTCCAGTGACAGCAGCTAATATCAATGTAACTAAAGAAGAGAAATATTACCAAACATGATATTTTCAATATAATCTTTTTTATTAATTAAAATTTATTAGCACATCTCATTATCATTTAATAAACATCACTGACATTCTATTTTGGTGATTTATGTCCTTTTAACTTGATTCTTTTTTCTCTCCATTTTATATTTTTATAAAATGACGTTCTATTAGAATCTTGGCCTAAAGACAACAAAGCCGACAAACATGTTTGTTTGTCCTCTCTCCATCTCCTTCACCTTGCCAATGCTAAACGATGGCGTCAAAAAACTCAAAAAACAAAAATAACAGATAACACACAGTTCAAACTTGAGCAGTCTGAGAGTGACAATTGAAAGACGAAAGAGACCAAATATATGGTCTGATGGTACCTTAACTAAGTAGCAGAATGCTATGTACTGAAATTTTTTTTTAAGGTTGTCATCATCACTGATAAAAATCTTCCTGAATTAGTACAGATGCTAACAAAAAGTGATTTATGGTGAGATAAGTTTGGTGAACCCAATATATATATATGTAAATGAGTAAAATGATTGATTCACCCCATCATATACACATCCCTTACTTATTTCTCTGTCTTTTCTTTTTTTACCACATCACATAACCGTTTGATATTCATCTCTCACTTCTCTTGAGTCTCTCCACCCAAGATGTGAGCCAAACCAAGTTAAAAACAGGAAGATGAAGTCTTCGAGCAAGGTGGTTGGTTTGTGTGTAGTCTTCAATTCAAAAGCAGCAGTTGTTCCCACCACATAACATTTGGCCCAATGATTTTGACTTTGCTTTTGCTTTCACAACCAGTTTGGGTTTGGATTTGGATTTGGATTTTCTTCTGCTACAAGAATGCTTCATTCTGAAATAAATTAATAATCTCTTGCCATCAGTAAGGGAAAATCTTTCCTCCTCAGGTTGAACTGCGCGGCATCAATGTCCCACGAACAACCATTTAATCTAACAATAAATCATGTAAAATCTTTCATTTTCTTATCATTATTGTTACTGTCATTGTTTTGCTCAAGAACGTGTGTTTGTTTGGGTTCTCAAAACAACGTGTGTATGTATTTCTTTGACGTTTGCATTTTATGTACATTAGTTTTGACGTTTCCATTATCAGAAAGAAAAGGGCGAAACATCATCTGATAAAGATGATATTTTTCACATGAGAAATGAAACAAAATACAGTTTTGTTTTGGTTCACTGGCTTTGCATTGCATTGCATCATTGTTGGAGTGAGGTCGAGAAATGCAAGATGGTCACAAACAATCATGTATAGCATAAAGATGGTATTAACAGTATAAGTCACTCACTCACATGTAAAAGCACAAATTGCAACCAATTGTTCGAGGTTCATAGTAGTAACCCAAAAAAGATGACAAGTGAAGTACAAATGCATGGTGAAGCTACTAAAACAAGGGACACAGCACACAAGTAGAAGTAGAAGTAGAAACACTAATGAGCAATACCAATTAAATAAGAGCAAACAAACCCGACCAACAAAAACTAATGACCCCAAATGAAGTTTGTCCTAATGAAAATAGAATTCTCATCAAAACTTATCTGCCCTGTCCTTTTTCTGTTCATGTGCTTTTCAAATTTTTTTGTTATGGTTGGTTGGTCCTCACTTGGCCATCATGACTTTGACAAACTCCTCATAGTTGATCTGCCCGTCACCGTCAACGTCTGCCTCGCGGATCATCTCGTCCACCTCTTCGTCGGTCAGCTTCTCGCCAAGGTTGGTCATCACATGGCGGAGCTCTGCAGCAGAGATGAAACCGTTCTGATCCTTGTCAAACACACGAAAGGCCTCCTTCAGCTCCTCCTCCGAATCAGTGTCTTTCATCTTCCTCGCCATGAGGTTCAGGAATTCTGGGAAATCAATGGTACCATTCCCATCAGCATCAACCTCATTTATCATGTCCTGCAGCTCAGCCTCAGTCGGGTTTTGCCCAAGTGACCGCATCACGGTCCCAAGTTCCTTGGTGGTAATACAACCTGCATCATTTCAACACCAACAAGAGATTCAGCCTCACAACAAACTGCACGATCCAATCCAATTTAATAAAAAGTTCAGTGCATGTTCAGAAACTCATCACAATGAAATACATCTCGTTAATTTAGCCCAAAAGCACGCAAACTATAACAATTAGCTTTCTGGTTGAACATGGAAAAACACGTCAACAATGTGCAACCTAACATGCTATATTATATGATGAACACTCAGATCTAAATTTTTGCCTTTCTGCTCAATTTACAATCCCCGGTTTTGTTCAAAACTTCCAAACACAGTGGCAAGAACGTGCACTTGGAGGGTGTAGTCAGAATCGCCCAGGTCAATTTTATCATTTGCGTAAAATCTATTGCCATACAAGACTCAAAAAAAAATAACTAAACAATGGTAATGAAGAAGAGCATCAAAACTTGATCAATCATAAATCCCAGTTTCCAATCCTTATCAGAGATACACGCACCATGCAATTGCTATTTGATTCTCGGACACATGTTGAAAATCAAATAAAAGGAACCGAAATGAACTCAATAAATAGTAAAGGGGTCCATCGTGTACGAACAATTACAAACATACATTCTCACATTTTTTTTCCTGTTAGATCAGTTATCACATCAAATCACTTTCATTCTCCGTGTCTTCTAACTTCCTAAATCCACCTAAAATGGGAGCGGATGTTTACTTTTTTCCATCCTATGTTGTGTTACTTACAAATCCAAATGTCACATCCACACAAACAATTCCGAAAGAGAAATTAAACACCCAGAAACCAAATCTCAACCAACACAAGGCCGAAAACATCTATGCCAACCAACCCCAAAACCAGTCACATCACATGCACTATTAGCAAAGGACAAAAGGGGAAAAAGGGGGAAAGTTTCAACGAAAATGCAAATCCAATTCACTCCCGCACCCACATAAATCAAGACGCGAAAAACGAAAGCAGAAGCACCCAAAGAGGAAAAGACTAGAAATTTATGAAAATAATCAAAAGGGTACGGAAAAAAAGAGAGAAATTGAAATGAGATCTAATCTAAGCAAGCGAAAAATAAAAATAAAAAAGGGATCTGAGAAAAGAGACCATCGCCGTCCTTGTCGAAGAGGCTGAAGGCTTCCTTGAACTCGGAGATCTGCTCGTCGGTGAGTTGATCGGCCATTGGATTGAAGAGAAGAGAAGATGAAACGATGGATCTTGCGCGTTGTGTATATGTGATGTGGAAAAGGAGAGAAGAGGACTATGCTATTTATATGCTCTCACAAACACCAACGAATAAGGGCTTCTCTTCTTTTTGTGGTACTTAATTCAGACATAATCAATCATTCTACATCCTCAATTATATGCAAAAAAAAAAAAAACCAAACCTATCTCTAATTAATGCATTATTCTATAACAATGCTAACATGTTCTACACAAATCACAACCGCACCAGATAAAACAAATAATTTCAAAAGATTTTGATGATCATTTTTTACATTTTTTTTCTCTTTTAATTGTGTTTTAGCTTATTATGTCTAATTCAAATTTGAAATTTTATTTGGATATTGTAATATACGAGACATTGTCAAAAATAAACAAGGAAAAAATATTTTATATTAACAATTGTAAATTTATACATTGATCTATCATTCTTATTGAAACAGATTTAGACAACACGTTCATCGAAATATTGATATGTATTTTTCCTCAATTTTCAGACAAACACTCAGTCTGCTTAGAAATTCTATTGTGATTTGACTGAAATTCAGTCTACGTTAATGAAATAAAAATATTAATTAATTACTTTACCAAACATTTTCAAGACATACTTGACCAGATTTTTTACTTGCTTTCTTTGTAAAAATCATATACATTTATACAATTGAAATATCAATCATTAATATTTCTCACCAACCATATACAACTTCCATTAAGATTGCTTTATTCTCTTACATGAAAAGAATATGCAAATAGGATACTGCTTCAAAGAATGCTTACTTACACATTGTAAAGAGAAAAACATTAGAAAGAATGTTATGTTGAACAATGTTCACATTTAATCTTTTCTTGTGTTGAGTTGCTTTGCTGATTCCACAATTTCTTCCAAACCCCCAAAGCTACGTGGAGGTTCCTCAAACCCAGGAGGAAGAAGAGGAGGAACATCAGGGATCTCCGGTTCTTCAATCTTTGGTTCTTTAAAAAACATCGCATGCTCTAAATATTCATTACGACTTGGTGATGGATTCAACAGATCATAAATCGGTTCATTTTCCGAGACCCTTCATGGAAAAAATAAAAGTGAACAACATTTTCAGGTACTGTATGATGCACTGATCAAAAGGGTGAAGAGAATGACATGAATATATACAGTGAATAACAATTTTCAGAAGAAAGAATATATTTTCACATAGATTTTTAATACAACACCTATATTTTTTCAATGATTCATCATATATTTGTTATTATGTTGATGAACTCTAAATCCAATGATATATCAAAATGTTGTAAACTTATCACTGTACTTCTCATGAAAAACTGGTTTTGCAGCATTTGTGTATGATTTCAGAATCATAACCTCGATTCTGCACTGTCCTCTGTATTCTTTTTGCGTTTATTGGGAGACTTGCTGGATGCAGTTTTCTTCTTCTTTGGAGTACTACTGGTGAAACCAAGAAAGAAGAACAATGAAGTTCAAGATTACAATGTATATATGAAGAACATGAGAGAAAAATAAACAGTACTAGCAGTAAGATAGAGATGCAAAATGGATTCATGCAAGAACTGTATATATGTGTTTTTCTAAAGTGACGTGAAAAATCACATCATAGTGTCAGTGGTTGACAAAAACAAGAACGGTCAAAAGAATAGTTATGTTTAGAAAAACTGGTTTTTCAGCATTTGTGTGTGATTTCAGTGTTACTATGATTTCAGAATCATATAAAACCTCGATGATTCTGCTGAACTGTCTTCTGGAATCGGTTTTGGTTTTCTGGGAGACTTGCTGGTTCCAGTCTTTTTCTTTGGAGAACTGGTGAAACCGAAAAAGAATCAAGATTACAGTGTATTATGAAGAACATGACAGACAAAAATCACCTTATATGAAACAGAAAATAAGATAAAAACAAGAACAAAGGATCAAAAGAAGAAAAAACTAAGAGGGTCAAAAGAATAGAGTTCATGCATGAAAATGCTTTTTTTCTTGTTCTAGAGATGAATCTGACCTCTTTGGTGCATCATCTGCTTTGCTTTTGCTTTTGCCTTGGCCTTTGCCTTTTGGAGGCATCTCTTTGGTAAGCAGAAAGAGAGAAAAATGTATAGGAATATTGCAAGAATGAGTAGCAAGATTAAGCATGAAAAATTTCAGAAGATGGAAATGCAGTTGTAATATAGGAAGGTTCAGCCTAATTTAACCTCTGTGCAAAGTTTCACTTTTTAATTTTTTTTTTCTAAATGTTTCTGGAAAAAAGATCATCAAATATGCCTTAATATTTGGATTTTTTCACTGTATTTTTTTTTTCATTCTAAATGTTTTTAATCTTAATTTAATAAAAAAATAATTTTCACTTTTTAATTTTTTTTCTAAATATTTTTGGAAAAAATTCTCTTAATATTTTGATTTTTTCATTATAAAATTTATTAAAATAAGTTAGAGTAAGAAGCTACGAGTAAAAGCTTAATTCTTTCAGAAGTTTGTGTTAGTTAGTGTAATTGGTGTAATATTTGTTTGCGATATGTATGATATTTATTTATTTATTCGTAATATGAAAATATGCAATTTTGATTATATATATAATTTTAAAAATTGAAATTGTGACTATTTAATTTATTCTGCTTAGAAATATTATCTAGAAATGCTAGTTTTGGTTAAATAATATCAATTTTTGGTCAAATAATATGATTAATGATATTTTTGGTAAATAATATCAATTTAGTTTCTAAAAAAGTTTATATCATGATTGAATTGTAGATAAGATTTTTACGATGATTTATTTTAATTAAATTTATCACTTATATAATTTTTTTATCACAGGAAAATGAGAAAAATATTTGTATCATCAATATATATATATATATATATATATATATATATATATATATATTAAATTATAAGTTTTTGAAATATTTCTAAATTAAATTTTTATAATTTTTAAATTATTAAGTAATTAGAAACATAATAAATTAAAAATCATAGAAAAGTAATAAAAATAAAATAAGTGTAAAAATAAAAATGGATAACTTTTATATATAAGAAGTTACTTTCTAGATGCACGAGTTTCACTGATAACACTTGTTTAAAAAAAATAAAAAAATCAAGACATTTTCACCGTCACTTTTATCTTATATTCCAATTACAAACCCATAATTATTATTTTATTGTAAATTGTTTTAATTATTATTATGGCTTGAATATAATATTTTATTATTAAAAATAGCTGTCTAAGTATAAATAAAAAGTGAGTGTCAATATACTATTTTTCATTTAAGAAATATTAATAAATGGTTGAAGTTTTGTAAGTTCACAATAACCATTATGGTAATATATATTTTAACACTAAAATCAATACGTTATTTTATTTTCATAAAAATTAATATAATTTCTGTAAACTATTTTTAGCTATTTTTATTACTAAACAAACTTCAAGTACCTTCATAAAGGTTCGTAGCTTTTGTTATTATTACTGCTAGATTTTTATTTATTCATTATTATGATTATTAGATTTTTTATCGATTAATGTGCAAAATATATATTAACTTTGTATCTTTTTTTTTGTTTAATCCTAAATTTTAACGAAGTTTTTTCAGTTAAATTTGAACCTGAAACATTCTTCTGTCTTCATTTATTTTTAACAGCGCCAAAGTTGAAGAGTTTGAAGTACAGAAAGAAAGAAGAAAAGAAAAAAAAAATGGAGAAACTCGCAAATTCGTTTTCAGTGTTAGAACTCGACGCCGGCGATAGTCACGTTCCCACCACCGCAGGTATTTCTTTTCTCTTTTCTCTCTTCCATTCATTTTTCACTTTTTAGATTATTATTATTATTATTACTTTTTAATTTTGAAGCGTAGTTGATGAATTTTGGGTTAGGGTTTCACATGTTCTTATTGATCTGGGCATCTCGGAGAGTATCAGTGTTCTTTGAAAACTGTTTTTGCTGACGAATTTATGGAAATTATTTTTGTTCAATTTTTATGATGAAATGTTTTCCTTGCATGTTGGCTGTTTAGTGCACTGTTTCAATGCTGGAGTAAGATTTTTTTCATATGAAGTGATGTAACGAAGAATCAGTTATGATTTATAGTGTCTTCATTTTTTGACTAGAGAGCTGCTGCAACAACATTAAAACACATTAAATATTTAAAACATCCATTTGAAGCAATTGAAGATACATGCTTAACTGCAAAAGACCAAAATCAGTTGAATTTCACAAATCTTGGAGGATTATGGAAATTATGATTCGCGATTTTCTTTCTTTTCCTGGTAGTAGTTTCAGAGTTCTTCCCGTTAGATTTTGTATGCATCAATCCAAAATGTTTCTGGATCTTCAATCTAAGCAATAGACTCCACACTATTGCATGAGGAAGAGGTTGTGGGTCTGGCTCCATGAAAAAGAGCCTAGTCATGTTTTCTCGGTGTCAACCACAACTTCGAGCACGAGTAGCTTGTAATCAGCAGATTTGTAGTTTTTGGCATTGTGATATAAGCGGGTTACTGTGAGCAGCACTCGTGGTTGTTTGGAGAATATGAAGAATTGGGCACGAAGAAACCATTTAGATTAGAATTGTTTTTTTTTTTTTTTTAAGTTGAGAAAAAATATGTTTTCGGCCTCTCTAAAAACTTTAGTTTCAGTCCTACAATTTTTTGTCCAATTTTTGTGCCTGTAATTTGGAAATGTACCACTTTTGGTCTTCCAAGTGCTTTAGATGACACTTCTTAGGCGAAATAAAGAAAATTGGTTTAGACAGTGCTCAAGGACCAAGATTATACATTTTGTCAACCTCTCTTTTATAGTGATGTTATTCATGTAGCTAACCTCTCTTAGTGGGATAAGGTTGTTGTTGTTATTGTTTACTTTGGAGGTCAGATTTGTACTTTGTATTAGCTGAGATATTACCTAATGCTGATATCTTCGTTAGTCATCTTGTTGCTGTCCATTTTTATTTTAACTTCTTGGTTACATAAATATCTTGGATGGATGCTTTCTAGTGGAAACATTATGTTAATTACTTTGTGAGTGAACTTACAGCTATGTACTTTCATGGTGCAGATAACAGTGGCAAGGGAGTTAATCATGACATTGGCGTTATACCAGTAAAGAACAAGAAACAAGATCAAGAAAATGCAGTGTTTCCTTCATTTGAATACAAGTTACCTCTGGTGTGGATTGACTTGGAAATGACTGGTAAGCTTGTAGAAAAACAAAGGAGGGGCTTTACTTGTATGTGATTGCAATTGCAAAACTAATTTAAAAAAGTGTTTTTCATTGTGGTTTTTTTATGTTTGATCCGTATTGTTTACAAACCTCCAAATCTTTCAGCCACAAAGCTCTTACATTTTATATACGGTATCCATAATCTTAATAAATTCCTGTCATAGATTAGTTAAGATGCTTCCCTTCATGGCTGTAAATCTATAGGTGAATTTGGGTAACTCAACTCAAGTGAGCCTTTTTACTAGAAATCTGGATAAGCTTTGTATTCTGGAAACA
Organism: Vigna radiata var. radiata; assembly: GCF_000741045.1. Classification (NCBI taxonomy): domain Eukaryota; kingdom Viridiplantae; phylum Streptophyta; class Magnoliopsida; order Fabales; family Fabaceae; genus Vigna; species Vigna radiata. Next base: position 3,348,696 of record NC_028356.1, on the reverse strand, counting down.
TGTGCTCAGTGAAGGTGAATTTTTGTTTAGTATTCTATCTTTCCTAGGATTATTTTCTTTAAGAAACTGCTTTCCAGAGAGTAGTCCATCTCTTGTTTATGCTTCTAAATGAGCCTATAGAGTGTGGACAAACATTATAATATAGTTCAAGTTTGTCCATGTAATATTTACTTTTGTTGGATTTATTAATTGGACTCCTTTTACCTTCTAGAAACGAATGCGTTCTTGTTTGAGCGATTGTCAGCCTAAGATCTGAACGTTATTCGGATTTCATCATTTTCACCCTCTTAATTTGTTTATTATTATTTTTCACTGCTTGGTACCATTTCTCTGTGTTGTAGATTTTGTCGGGTTGAATGCACTTGTCTCTTACATTTGATTATATATTATTTTGTGGTATTTAATTGTTCTCACCAAGTAGGCTCTATATTTTTTAGTCACCAACTGTGTAGTCTGTTCTTGGATAACATAAGAATTTTTTAGTGCCAGATGATTTTTTTTTACTATTTCTTTTATTTATCAATAATTACAATAACAACAATATATAAACTGTTTGTGCAGGTTTAAATATTGAAGTGGACAGAATACTGGAGATTGCTTGTATAATTACAGATGGATTTTTAACCAAAACAGTGGAGGTAGTTAATTCAATTTGCATTTTCCATGTTCGATTTTGTTTATTTTGTGGTTGTTTCCATGCATCACTGTATTTTGAATGAGTTTCTACATTCTCTACAAAATAACATTTGTCTTTTTTACTTTTTTTTTTCCCTCTCTGTTTATCTGTAAGGAAAAACTTGCTTATTCCATAGACTGTCACATGTTTGCTATAACTGTTTACTAGGGAAATAATTAATTTTCTCTTGGAATGTTCTCCCAAGGAGTAGGTAATTAAAGGATGGTTCCTTCAAAAGTGTTAATGGAGTTTATGCCATTAAATAATCCTCAGCTTTCCTGTGCTTTCTTTTCATTGTTTTGGATATGCCCTCTGACTCTCTATCAACTATTTCATTGGGACTTTGGTGGCTTTTCATTTTTTATGTAGATGTGCAATTTTTAATTCAAATTAAATTTTAACTTATCCTCTTAGCTCCCGCCCTTTTCACTTTTATTCAAAGGAGGGGAAATGCTATTTGATTTAACAGTGGAATTCCAAACCCACATTATGGAAGCATTTTCTTAAGTATCTCTGCCAAATAAATTATTGGTCTTTCTCCTGCTCTTTTTTGGCAAAGGATGAAATGTTGATTGCATTTGGTGAAATGTTTTGTATGCTCCCTTCAGTTTGTGTATGAAAGAAAGTATGTGCTATTTTTAGGGTCCCGATTTGGTCATTCATCAAACTAAGGAGTGCCTTGACAGGATGGGAGAATGGTGTCAGAATCATCATGAATCTAGTGGTAAGTGGTGAATGCTATATTTTGATACGTTTTATTCGTAGAAAAATGTTATTGGAAATATGTCCTTCAAAACAGATAAAATAGTTCAATATGTTATGTAATATGAAGACATTTGAGACTCTAATACTGTATTATTCATGAGTTGCTGATTGGTTGCTTTTTCATAACTTTATTTAGTCCTTTCTCTATTTCTGTTAAATTGGATTTTAAATAGCAGACTAACCATTTTCAATGAATTTAGGATTAACAAAAAAGGTGCAGCAGAGTACCATTAGTGAAGGAGAAGCTGAAAAGCAGGTTTGTAGTAATTATACTATGTGGCAAGCTCTCTTTTTGTCGGAACTTTCTTTCTATCAACTATCATATTGAATGGATACTGTATTTTTATACATATTCAATGAAGTTGAAATAATGTTATCCCTTTCTTATTGACAGATGAAATAGTTAAACTTGTCTATCAGGATTAGAGTGACAGAACTTGACAACCCTCTTAAATATGAGTATAATATATAGAATAAGAAACATTAAAATGTGTAATAGTTAGGTGGATCAGCTGTAAGTGATTTGAGCTGAGACTATTAGTAGGGGAAGTTTGTACTAGTTGGCAGGAAAATTGTATAATTTTGTGTGGGAGGGTTCAGGTTCCTCAATATACTTGAGGCTAATTCAATCGAGAACTGTTTCTGAGTGAGGAGTTCTTTAAGATCAATAAAGATATTCTTGTTTCTTTAAACATTGTTTCTGGATCCAAATTCAATCCCAGTTCTATCAGAGTCTTAATGTGCAAAAGGAAATTAAATTTCTTATTATCCTTCCCAAATTTCATTAAAAGTATAGGTAGTCCATGCGGGGAAATTTTTTGGCAGCTGTGATTTTTTTTCCCTACCAGGAAACCTATTATCTATTCTCTGATAATTCTTGATATTGGCATGAATAGTTGAATAGATGCATTCTAATTTTACTTTAAGCGGTCTATGATCTGGTCATTGAGTAATTTATGATTTATTCAAGTAGTTCTAAGGCTATACAGTAATCAGCAGAGTGCCGCCGTTGCCATTCTTCTAGGTTGATGATAAATATTGCACAAAATGGTTTCTTCTGTTGTGTTATCCATGCAGTGATGCATTTAATATTATAGGACAAGTTTAGGTTAGAGTTATTAAGAGATAATAATTCTTTTCCCTACAGAATGGCCTATCCTGTAGTTACCCTTTTAAGAGCCTTGGGAGAACCACACCACAAAATCTGGCTATAGTAGTTGAAAAGCCCAATGCCCTACAAATCCGATAGTTACATTGTGGGATTCAAGTTCCATACCTTGCAATTGGGTCCTAGCAAACCAAAAGTCACTAAGTATGCTAGAGACAAAACCCGTTGGTATTTGGCATCCTACTCCTGCATCAAGGCAATGATATCAGTTCCAGTTATATGGGAGTATTCATGGCTCCCCCCATGTGATATTTGCTTGTTGTGTTGGAAGTGTCTGTAAACTCGTATCTTTTTTTGTGTATTGCCACTTTATCTGTGACAAATTGAAGTACTGCCTTTGGTCTTTACTGGAGTGCAATTACCGAATCTCTTTTCTTTGTTTTATTAATTTTTTTACGCTATTATAACAGTTTGTAATATCTTGCAAAACTGCAGGTTATTGAATTTGTAAGGAGATATATTAAAGTTGATTCGTACACACCTCTCTTGGCAGGAAATTCAATATATGTTGATTTTCAATTTCTGAAGGTATTGGTTCTGCCATTGTAACTTGTAGATAGAAGCTGAAGTATCATTAATTTCTTAATTCTAATTGTCATGTTTTTGTTTAAAAGATTGTGATGTATTCCGTATGCTTTGGATTTTTATTTTTATTTTTTTGTAAATTTCGGGTGTAAATTATTAGTCCTATCACACTTTCAAATTTAAATTTTTTAAATAACAAAATATTACAATGCACGGTATATTGGGTATTGTTTATATACCATGCTTGCCAAGTCATGGTTATTAATTATGTTGATCAAAATCATCAAGCACTTCTGAAGCTTGCACATCTGGTAAAAATCGATTTTAGATGTCACCTGAAATTTGTCATCTGAATATATTATTGAAAGCATATAGTGCTGTTTTTATTTGGTATGTCTATATGTCCTATTTTTCCTCTTTGAAATATTCCGTTAAACTGGATCAACTTTTGCAGAAATACATGCCAAAATTGGCGAGTCTATTCTCTCATGTACTTGTTGATGTTAGTAGTGTTAAAGCTCTCTGCATTCGCTGGTATCCCAAAGGTGAGAAATGATACAATTAGTATATAGTGAAGTTTTATTTGGTATTAGTGCATTTTAAATCAATCCTGAAGTTTTTTTTGTATTTGTTTTTTCTTGAGCCCCGTAAAAATAAGGCATTGTTGGTCATTTTCAGTGCATATCACTGCATTACTGGATCTGTTCCGCGAACATTATTCTTCTATTTTTGATTTTGGATGCTATAAATGTAACGTTTGTTCCGTTTGTTTGAACTGGTAAGTAATATGATAAAACGTCCCATTTCCATCAAAAAGATTATGAACTAAATATTACCCTTTTCAAACTAAAATATGAAAAATTCCTTGTCTCTTGTCCCTTTCTGTCAACATTCCGATTTGACTTCCTAGTATTGTTTTCTCTACATTTTATGCAAGGAATATTTTTTTTGGCAATTTTTAATTGCACACGAATAAGAGATTTTCACATTAGTACCATTCTGTGTATTTATTGTGACCTTCCCCTCAACACCCTGCGGGTATAAAAAAAGTTGAAAATGTGGAAATCCGGAAAGCCACCAACCGAAGGCATACTTTAAAACCTGCTACTCCTCTCCCCAGCAAAAATTCAACTAATTAACAAATATAGATTCCATGCTGAGGGAAAATCCTTGAATTTAGAGATATTATTATGCAATAGCGTAAAGATGCTTAGAAACTTGGCAAGGTAACTAATGCAGGTGATTGTAGATATTTTTTTCTTGCTTTAACTTTGATGTTTGGAATCTCACCAGCCTTCCCTTTTGCTTTTGGGTTTGATTTGGTCGTAGCTAGTTACTTTGTTTTAGTTATGACTATTCTTTGCCTCCAATTGTGATCTGAAATGGTTTGCATGTTTCTCAGTTTTACATTTTCGATAGATGGGAAAAATGGAATACCTACCTTCTGGGATTTTTGTTACTATTCGTGATTTTTTTATCATAATAATTATGTCATTTCCTGTTTCCTAAACGGAGTTGTGGTGTAATTAGTATTAATCAATGAGAGCTGAGAAAGAATATTGGACTCAAACTATAAAAAGGTTTGTCATTTGTGCAGATCAGAAGAGAGCACCATCAAAAGAAAACAGACACAGAGCCATGGATGACATTAGAGAAAGCATTGAGGAACTTAGATACTACAAGGAAAATATTTTTAAGCCTAAGTCCAGAAAGTGATCGGGGTTGCAGAGAACCAACGTGTGAATGGTTATGGGCTAGTTTCCAGTTCAAGTGTAAATGGCTCGTGATTTTCGATAGATTGTATTGCAAAATCACATTTAAATCTTCATCGGAAACCCTGATTTTTCAACAACTCTTTCAAAATGGAACTGTGATTGCCTATTACCATGTCCAAAGAAATGTAAAATAAGTTTTACGTTTTTACACTGATTAAAAATGCCAATAAATAGATCATATATTAAAATAATTTGATAAAATAACCATATTCTTTTAATAATTATATTATTTTTATCTGTAGTAAAAAAACTCAATAAAAATTAATGTTTTACTGATTGAATAAGCATGAACATTGAGTTCAAAGGTAACAAATAGCACGTTTATATGAAGTTCAAGGTAACTCGGAAGAGACAAATTATGATGTCGAAAATCACAATTGTTTTAGAAAACTTGACAAATATAACATCCTTACTCTGCTCTATAATTAACAGAAGATATTTGGAGAATTGCTTCCAATTCAAATCTTCATCAACCAGAACCATTTAAATGTGTCATGACCCTTTAACCAGTAACTTCATCTTTCTAAAGGCCAACCATTATTAAAATCCGTCCTTATGTCACAGATGAGTTGATAATTATTGCATAAAAAGCAAGACCTTCACGTGGAAATCAGTTCTAAACTGGTCAGTAACACCTGCGTTCATTATGACAAGGAAAGACAACTTTTATCACACCAGAATGCAACAAAAATAACATAAGAAACAGCTAAAATAGATAAAAGTGTATTTTTCTCCTTCAATGCTGCAGTTGATGTAAACCATGTTCACAATACTATTATTACCTATAATTTTGTACTTCCTATCTTCATTTTTTTGACTTCATAATAGCCTGCTGAGGTTGTTGATAAGCAATTTCAAATTCTTTTTAGTAGTCTCGTCCCCAGTAAAATCCACAATATCCTTGCTAATATACTGTATTGATACAATCAAAAACCAAATAATTATATAGGCAAGTACTATTCATAATAATTAGATTTTGCACTAGTGTCTTACCTCGATGTTCTTCAAGGTAAAACTAAGTGTGTTTATGGACTTATGAACGAGTGTAGTGTTCTCAGGGGTCATAATCGATGAATGTACCCTTCTGCGTACACAAAGCATGGTTTCTGTTAGTCATAATAATGATAATGTTTGGAGTGTAAGATTAAGAATACAAAGAATTTTGGAATCAGTCCAATTTTGTCCAGTTATTAATATAATGATGCATACAATCCCATTAATGTATTACAAATCGGTGATCTACTACATAAAATTTTAGGCAATTAACCTCAAATCCTCAGAAGCTTGTGTAAGGTTTTGGGTTAAATTCTCAAGTTCCTTCAACAGGCCACTATCTCGGACCTCAGCTAACAAAGGATGAACATCTTCAGCCATGGCTTTGATCTGAGGCATTACTACATCGAAGTGAAAACATGTGCATGAGAATGCATGATACAACAATTGAACAACAAAAAGAAAGAAAGAAACACCTACTGCATCTGATAAATGAATTCATAAAGGTATAACAAATGCTTATTCACCACACTTATTTTATGTTTTGGTGATGGAACAAACTGAAATTTCATTCACCATCATCAAACACTAATAAATTTTTCTGTAGGCAAGAAAATTGAAAATTGCTTGATCCAATAGTCCATTCAAGAGCACCAAACCTGTTTGAGAAGAGGTTTTGCTTCTTCAATGATGGAAAGTACTCGTTCTACCAATGAATAGCTATTGCTGATACCAATTTCCTCTAATGCACGCCCAAGGCGGGTGCATATCCGAACCAATGTATCCAAACTTGTTCCTTGCTGGCCATTGATCTTTTCACGATCACACACAATAAGACCTTCCTTGGTACAATCTTCATCAAGAGGACCAACAGAAGGTGTTGGAATTGGATCACGAGGACTGATGTCAATTTTTGTTTCCATCAAAAGACCTGACTGGTTTACCTCAATCAGTGAATTCCGTGGTATGATAGTTTTAACATCACCAACCTGCAAATCCAAACTCCTCCTGGTTTAATCTAATTCAACAATTAAGCTTCTCTTAACCAAAGATTGTCAAATTTTAATGCAGGGATACTAGAGTATTGAAAGAGACCTCAACAACTGCTTCAATACACTTCAAAGAAGGATTAACACCAATGACATTACCAACAGTGGCTCCTCTGATTCTCACAGGTGTTCCTTTGCTTATGCCACAAGCTTGAGCAAACAGAATCGCCACTGTGTACTTCCTGAATTTGGATCTTATTTGAAAGGCCCTTAACCAGGCCAAACTAAGAACAAATAGGACAGTACCAGACACTAAAAATAGTCCAACCCCACCTTCCCAGATGCTCCTATCGCTGAAACCAAAATCACTTAATGGCTTCAATGTTTTCCTCCAAACAGTGTGTGGAATCTTCAACGAAGCTGCAGCAGGATCTTTTGCTTCCGCAGTACCATGACCTGCATCAGAAGATGTAGCTCTTGTTCTGTTGATTTGTATTTGGTGTCTGATTGGAAGAAGCTTGAGGCTTGGAGAATCTCTTGGTAGGTTAATCAGACATGAAGAAAAAGAAGTTGGCAATGATGAAACAATGATTGCAATGTTTCCAACCATCTTCTTAACAACCTCTTAGCCCTGAAGTTCTATCATCCACACACACTAAGCTGCAAGTTTTTTCACCTACAACAATCTCATTGAACTAGAATCAAAATCATATGAATCCAATCAACAATCAATACAAAAATTAAGTGGCAAAATAACAAGAAAAACAAAAATAGAAACCCATTTGAGTGAGGTACACAGAACAGAATCCAACAGACCAAAGTCTCAAGAAAGAGTTGTATGATTCCAAACGTAGGATAGAAAGAAAACACAAACTTTAGACTTTACCATTCCATAATGTGAATATTATTGCAGAAATGGAAAGTTAGTCATTCGAGGGTAGCATAATATTGGGTTTTTCTCGGTTATACCATAATCCCAAACAAAATGAAATCCCGGGGAACACAGAAAAATGCTTTGAATTATATTCAGCACCAAAAGATACCATTTTGCACCGAACAAGCAAGTTAAATAGGTTCAAGGATGAAAACTTTTCAGGTGAATTAAATACCCAGTAAAAATCCTCATTGGTGAAAATTGAAAAATGTGAGTAATGTTAGGAATGCAAGATACCAGTTTTAGTTTAGACAACAGTGACACTGCTGGCGTCATCGAAAAACAAGAGACATTGCAGAGAGAAGAGACATAAACATCATGGTTTGGGAATGAAAGAGACAAAAACCTATGCAGCATCAAGAATCATGGACATCATCGATGAGTGAGCCATCTCATTTTTCACTTCAATAAATTTTTATAAATATTGTATTAGTTTATTTTGCCAAATAATTGTTTAATGTCATATAGTTAATTTTGTATTAATTAATTTTTTTTATTGGTTTGACAATATAGAAATTACACTTATTTTATAAAAAAGTTTAATTAGGTAATTAATTATGATTACTATACTTAATTTGCTTAAAATAATAATAGTTTATAACTACTTTATCAGCATTAATTTATCTGATGTTTGGCCACCATTAACATTCATCACGTTCTTCTTGTTCTTTTTCATGACTGTGTGAGTGCTTCATGATGATGATGCCCACTGAACCAGACAACTAAAAAAATGATTTTTTGAGTTGTTTCTTTTTCATTTGACATTTTCTTGTACTTAAAGAATATTTCAGTTATACTTTTATTCTTGATATAGATGTGTGAGATTTTAATCTTCAAATTTTAATTGCTACAATTAAGTTATTAGATATTATAAACTTTGAGATTTTAATCATTAAGTTTAATTTTAGTTTGGAAGTAGTTTGTGCTTTACATTATAACTTGCATGAAATTATCATTACTGAATAAATATTCACACAAATAAAATTACTGGCTAGAGAAATTAAGGAAGTCAAATATTACAGAATTAAAAAGAAGGATCAAATATTGTATTAAATAAAAATAAAAAACTGTTCAAACGGTGCATAAAAATATACAAATGTTGTAGTAAAATATATTAGTCATCTCTCTTCTTAAGTAATTTATGTCTTCTGTGTTTAGGGAATTTCATCATCTTTATTTTTCAAATTTTATTTATAGTTTTCTCAACAGAGTGTAATTATTCAACGAGAATCCTAATGGATTTTCTTTTTTTTTACAATTTACCAAAAAATCACGATTTCAATCCAAACTACTCTATTATATATATATATATATATATATATATATATATATATATATATATATATTCTTCTACCTTCTTTCTCTCTTAATCTTCTGTTTTGAGTGTCCAGTTGCTGCAATGAGCATACCATGTTGCTGGACAGAGATGAGAGAAGGAAAGTAACAGCAAACGCAAGATAAAAAGATAAATATATAGGTATATACAGTATTCAAACTTTCTTACAATTTTTGTTTCATGAACATAGCTGAAAGTGTTGATGAGTAAAATTCTTACATTGCATGCTTTCAAAAATAATAGCATGGTACAAGATACATTATGAGTACTATGGAATGTCCGAACAAACCTACAGGAAGGAACCTAAGAGGAAATAAGAATGAAGAAATTGGAAAATAGTAGAACTTCAGAAATGAAGAAAATTACACTTGATAATAATAATAATAATAATAATATCAATATCAATATCAATTTGTTTCTCTCATTTGCATATCATCTTCTGTTTTCCAAACAACATCATCCAGGCTTGTTGAAAGCTTCTTGTAGAACTGCAGAAGATCAACCAAAAAATTTCAGTCAGATTCTTTTCCAGCTGGGCCTTACCTTGTCATTCAAGAACAAGAGAAGATCTATATCCCTTTCTTATGATGTATTCTTCCAGGGAAAATTATTCCTTTGTAGAGAGAACTTTAAAATTATACAGTAATCCTTTTAAATTATCATTAAAATTGACCCAAGAACAGTTATTTATGAAGTGGTAAGCAGAGACTATGTAAAGCAATTAAGCAAAGAAGGGGACAGAAGAACACCTTATGGAACTCCAATGTGTCTCCTTTTGCCTTCCGTACCTCAACCATGTGAAGAGAAGGTGCCACTTGAAATATCTGTTTATGATGAGCAATTTTAAGTTTCTGTGAAATAATGTGATAAATAGTGTTCAACAGCACCAAATAACAATCATATACCTCAGTGGCAACATTAAGGTTTCCCTTTCTTCCAGCTTTCACATTTGCAAGCCTCATCTGCAGGTGATGGTTTATTAATTTCAAAAACTACCATTTCATATAAAGCTATCTGAGAAGCTCATTATAAGTTGGACAAGAAGGGCTTGCCTTGTAATTTTTCTTCTGCACATCAAAGCCAAGAGGTTTTGCAGCCTCCTCAATCTTGTTGATTATCTCATCTGCAGGTGACTTTGATGTGAATCTTGTTTCCCTTTTGAACCCCTGATGTCAATGACATAAGAATAAAGAAAAACATGGTAAATTTAGCAAGGTATCTCATAATATGCACAAATTTGACTTGAAAAAGAAATTTGGTTTTATAAGATAAATAAATTAGTTTAAGCCAAAATTGTACTGACTTGCATGTTTTCCCTGTATTTGAATTCTACATGTTCATCACAATAATGAAATGATTTAAAAAGCATCTGATCATGTGAAGCTGTGTACCTGCTCTGTATCAAACAAGTTTTCAAGGTTCAGCCCTTTGGACATGGAAATTAACTCAAACGCATTCATGGATGTTGGCTGCTCTTCTTTCTTCTCTGTCACATGGTGCTCCTGAATATGCAAGCAAAATTCTTTGAGGAAAGATTCCAGAACTCAGAAAATGAATACAAAAATGACATCTAGTAATCTTCAACTTACTTCAGAATCTTTAAAGACAGCTTCAACGTCATCAAGGTTGATTTCCCCATTCTCCTCAAAAACAGGAGGCTTATAATCTTTCTTAAACCATTCATCATCCAAAATCTCAGGTATAGTGATACGCTGCCATACAGTCAGGGTAAATCAGAAATCAAGAGCAAAATGTAACAGTTACAGAAAAAATAACCACAATACTGTATATTAAGGACCAGTTATCTTTTGTATATCAGTTTTATTCTGGTGCAGGGTACTAGCTAAATGCGATTCTAGAAAAACCATTATCCTCATTTGTTAATTATGAAATCAAACTGATGTAGATGATACCAGGTCATTGGAAGCTACCCAGGATGTGTAGAAAGTTACAAGTAGGTTATGAGTAAAAATGTCCTTTTACTTTCAGAACAAACATGCAATTTTACATGGCAATAATTAAGCACATGATCACATGTTTCTCCTTACAGTTGTGGGATCAGGATCCAAGATTCGTGTAATCAATTTCCTGGCACTGAAAGAAAGCCACGGGGGGCAAGTAAATTCAGCAGCTGAGATCTGTGGATCAAGAAATAAAATGTAACAGAGAGAAAACAAAGGGGAGACTAAAATTGTACAATAAAGTTTGAATGGTGCTCACTTTCTTATACAGGTTCATAAGATTAGGGTCATCAAAAGGTAAGTAACCTGCAACCAATACAAAGAGAATCACCCCACATGACCACAAGTCTGCAGTTGCACCATCATAGCCTCGATCATTAAGGACCTATATATAACAAGAGTAAAAAGTTAGAAGAGTGACTAAAAAATGTATGAATTTTGGTACACGGCTCACAATTAAGTAGCATGACATTTGTCTGTACCTCTGGAGCAACATAGTTTGGTGTCCCACATGTAGTATGGAGAAGCCCATCATCCTATAAAGAACAAATAAATAAAACCTCTTCAAATGTCAGAAAATTTTGTCAATTTTAGAATAACTTCAAATTTATAACAATTGAGGGCTGGAAAGAGAGAGCAGTGTCTTAGACAGGATCCGATTATAAAATGTGTCCTTTTCTGTTATGAATGTGAGTAAAAGGATTTAAATATTTATGAGTGATGAGTGAATGATTGAATATAATTTTTTGATGCTGTTGACTATTCTTTGTTCCAACTTCAATAATGTCACATTCTTTAATGCTATATTATGCTTTCTCTTCCTAAATCTCAACTAATTACTTGCATAATCTCCTGATTCAAGAAAAATCAAATCATGTCTCTGGTCAAAATAAATAACCTATCACTGATAAAAAGGCTGAAAGGTTGTTGGAAGTTGTATCTTTCTGTGTTTCATAGATCTCCTTTCTTCAATTGCTGAACATATAGTTCACTATCACCTAAATTAGGTAACATTTTCCCCATTTCTCACACACATGTTCATACTTTCTAATTGTTTTATTTTATGTTCTTCTATGACATCAATAATTGGGTCATAGTTTTACTTCAAAAAGCAAGATCAATTTACTGAACAAAGATAAACACGAAAAAAAAGTGAAAGTTAGAAGGCAATGAAATTCATGATTACCCTAACTTGCTGGGAGAGGGCACTCAATCCAAAGTCGGAAACTTTAAGGTTCCCATAAGTATCTAAGAGCAAATTTTCTGGCTGCAGAAAGCACGTGAATAGGCATTAATTGTAAGAGGTTATTTCTTATTATATTAATGTCAAAATAATTTTGTGACACTTGCACGTGTGCATGTGTGAGGTGAAGGAGCCTTACCTTCAGGTCTCTGTGGTAGACACCCCTGCTGTGGCAATAATCAACAGCATTTATAAGCTGTTGAAAATATCTACGAGCTTCACTTTCACTCATCCGTCCATGGTTTACCTTCACAACAAAATGTCCATTGGAACATATGCAACAACTTTTCTATGTAATGTACTATGATCTAATTCTAAGACAATCCAATACACAACAACCAATGAATGATGATAATGTGTTGAATGAATGAACGAGAATCATGCTCTTGTGATCCAACACTAATCTAGTATCATAAGCTAAATAGGATTGGTGGACTGAAAATATATGTTAAAGAGTCACCATTTTGATCCTGTTCTTTTTCTCCAAAATTGTAGTATAAATTGAAAATGAAAGGAAACCAACAAGATTATATACTCACAATTTTGTCAAAGAGCTCCCCACCAGTCACAAACTCCAAAACAATATATATTTTTGTCTTGCTTCCCATCACCTGTCAACAAAAATGTTAAATTAGAAACAGAGTCACGCAACAAATGAAAATTATTGTGATTTCTAATTGCATGTATACTTCCCAAGAAAATCATTTCTGTGTAGATACGAATGTTTGATGATAAACACCAAAAACAACACCGTCGGCAAATTAATTATCAGACAGACTGAGAATGGTGAGTTAAAGAGATGAAATAACTTTGAAAGAGAGATGTATTTTACACGTACTTATTCTAACTCAACTTTTTTCATATGGGGAATTCATGATAGAAGAATGTATCAAACCCAGTGGCAACAGAGGATTGGAAAGTTCTTTTCACAATGAAGATTCAAGCATTCAACATATTTAGAACTTTCCCTACGTTTGGCTTGGTGGGAAGAAAATGAGAGTGAAGATAAAAGTTTAAAATTTGAATTGGAGAAGAGATAAAAGTAAAAGGTTTGAATTTTATTTCTAGAAGTAAACTTTTCCTACAATTACTTTGCACTTTCTCTTCAACTACATAAAAGAATGTTATCTGTATTTTCTTTTCTCTTTATCCAAACATAACAGAATTAGATGAACAAAGTTTTTTTTTTAAACATCCAATGACTTTAAGTATTCACCGGGATACTTTATAAAGAACTTCTGGAATGGTAGGCATCAGGCATAATTCTTAGTGAAACAAACAAGAACGTTCTATAATCAACCACAACCACACGCTGCTTCTAAAACCAGAAAAACTTCAGGCAAGAATAAAATTTTAAAAAAAATATATTTAAAAAAGAGAATGGCAAATCATGGCATGTGTGGTCCACAGAGAGAGAAAGAGAGACCTCATACAATCGAACGACATTTGGATGCTTGATTAATTTCATTGTAGCCACCTCTCTCCTGATCTGAAAAAATACATCAAAAACATCTAAGAAACTTGACTTAATTTTGTCAGAATGTAGAAAGCATCTACCTCATGTAAAATCACAGTACTATGATAAGAAACATCTGAATTCTGTAACCTGCCACCAAAAAATAGTTCAAGAAAACTAGACTTTCTCAACATTTTGAAAGGTTTTGGAAAATGAGAGGAAGCATTATGTCATTAAACTGTTTGTTTCCTAATTAAATGAAGTAATAAGATTAAGGACAGAGTAAGATCTCAAGTTAAGTTTCTCAGGTATTCAACCTGCTCAGCCATCTTGTGCTTGAGCACCTTCTCCTTGTCAAGAATTTTAAGAGCCACAGGTTCTCCTGTCTCAGAGTTCCTTGCAAATTTCACCTTTGCAAATGTACCTTCACCAATTGTCCTCCCCACCTCGTATTTACCAACTCTGCGCTTGATCTTAGGCTGACTCATTCTTTTCAAATGAACTTGAGACCACCTACGAGGAATCTACCTGAAATGCATATCAGAATTTAGTTCCTAACAATATTTTATCTAAAAGAATCTTCATCCAAATCTTATTGTTTAGGAAATGCTGCAACTTTTTATGGATTAAATCAACAATAAATAGTGTGTACATTGTGAAAGACTATTTAAATTGGAATCAATCCAATTATAGACTATGATGGGGTTTTGATTGATTAACAGTGTAAAGTGTAGATGTAAAATGACAGCGCATAAAAATCAAATCTTACAGACAAAGCAATAGTTTCAATGTCGAAGAAGAAAACTAGGAAATAGTTCTCAATTCATGTTCAGCATACACATTAAAGACTAAAGGTCCCTGTTCTAACAGGAATAATCAATCATAGATGAGGTAACCCCAGAGATCCCACTTTTCTCTAGTAATGAAGTAAACTAGAGAGATCTTCGAGAAATTTAAAACCCATTGATGCTGGATTTAAGTTGCAGAGAGAACAATTGTTGGGATGAGAAATAACCTCAAAGTTTGTCTTCCAGTAAAAGATAAACCCACAACCAGAATTGAACTTGAATATGAAACAAACAGGAAAGTTAACACAGCACACCTCTTCGAAATCACTAACTTCGGAGACTAGATTTGTGAGAAAGCCACCAATGATAAAAAGGTAAAACTGAAGATCCTCAAGTTGAAATAATATACAAAGATCAATTATCCAGCACTACAGACTCAAAAACCTTAGCCAGACAGGGCTAATTTGTTCAGCAACAAAACTTATTGGTAGAAGAAAAGGGGGCATTCATGAATTTGGGATCCACCAACCAAAAAGCTTCAAATCTAAGAGAACCAGCAACACAAGTGGAAAGCCCAATCAGTTCTTTAATTTCTGTGTCCCCAATTGAAAACAAAAAAACAAACCCAGAATTTTACTTTGAAGAAAGAATGGAGAGATTTATAAAAGGAATGAAAAGGCAGAAGTATAAAAAAAAAAAAAAAGGAACTTTAAAATAGTTCTTCAAAGATGAGCAAAAAGACAGTTCAGGTAACCAGTATACGACCCAAAGGGGTACTGATAATGAAATAACAAAGCAAAAGCAGATCAAGTTTCCAAAATTCAAGTAACACAAAAGCTGCACGAGGAAGTATGTTATATATAGGACACCTTGAGGCTCGTATGAGAAGAGGATAGACATAAAGATGGAAAAAAACATACAAAAAAAAACAAAAAAACGTGGAAAGTGGAGAGAGATATATATGTAGAGAGAGAGGAGAAGAAATACTTCAATCCAATGTATGAAGATAAGAATAACTGAAATTCTGCAGTGGAACCAAGCAAGGTTGGCTTGATGATTAGCTTGATGAACAGTGGCTTGGCTTTTGATTATGGCCAAAGGGCAAGAGATTTTTGTGACAACTACCAACTAATGCTATGCAATCGGACAGAACTCAAGAGAGTGTGAAGTTTTGCATTTTCTGCTATTTATGCTGGGAACAACAACTTCAAACAGTTACTCATCAATGCTTATCTGTTTGTTTCCATGGAATGTATGTCTAATAGTAATAATAAAAATGTTGGTGGAAAATAAAAAGAAGAGAGAGAATATTTCTAGGGTTGATTGGTCTGAACCACAAACTCACATCATTAGTTGTGGTCATAAATCACAGAACCACTGCCATAAATTTCAATTTTTCAGAAATAACAGCGATGCATTGAATTGAACAGCTTCATTTGTCTTCTCTAAAATTGATATTTATTTAATGATTTTTCAGAGAAACGATTGGAACACGACAGCATTGGCAGTAATTCTGGTTTCTCAGTTAGTTAGAGAAATATAATATCAACAATAATTCCACTGTGACAGAGACAAGTTTCTTCTTCTTGGGAGTATTGCACGATGTTTGGTTATATAATTGCTATTTTAACCATTCTCGTGAAACGCATTTTTGAAAGCATTTTTATCAAAACATGCTATTGGTATAACTGGTGAATTGATGACGTAAGGTATGATCCTGCTGCATAATTGCTTTCTTAAAGATGACAAAGGACTCACAAATTATAATTTTTTCTAAAATTCAGTAAAAACTGATAAAAAATTAGTTTTCAATATCTTGATCTAATTTATTTATTAAAAAACAGTCTAGGTGTTTTCAACATGTTTGATTTGATTTTTATTATCTATAAAGTTATAAACGTGTTATTTTTTATTTTAGTATTATATTATTTTCACATGATACAGAGAATTGTTTAGTTTGCTGTTGTTTCTACTTTTTACGAATACAAAGTGCTGAGATTTATTTACACAGAAAGAAAGAAAAAAAAAACATTAAAAATAAACGATAAAAGTGAACTTCTAAGTCTAACTCAATCGTATAAAACTCAACTTATAAAATAAAGTATGTAATTTAAAATAATAGAAAACATCATAAAATGTTGCTCCTCAAATCTCGTATCGGATAAGTTGGCCTAGTTTATGATTTAATTTATTTAGGATTTTACGTAGAAGAAAGTGGTTTGTAGTAATATTTTTTCTTATCCCGAAGTTTCTATAATTCTTATCCAAAAGCCTTCCGTGTTTTATTCTAAAACAGAGTTTGAGAAACACATTATCATCACTTTGCTTATTCAGAAAATCGTTACGCTCGTGTGAATGAGAAACAACAAGGATACGAGTGTACGGAAAGTCAAGAAATGGACATTAACCTTTCCCTCCTCAAACATAGTTCTGTTTTTTTTAAAAAAAAAAAAAATTGTCAAACAATTATATATGTCCATGGCAATAAAACAAAACCTAGTAAGATAAAAATGTACACATAATCAAATATGGAAAGTCTTTTCTTCCAACTCAGGTATCATGCAAAATATATATATATATATATATATATATATATATATATATATATAAAGGTTTGCTAATTTACATATATTTATTTTTCAGTTGGTATATTTTAATAATATTTATCGGATTTTAAGGTTAAGGATATTTTAATAATTTTTATTTTCAAAACTGAAAAAAAAGAAATACAAAACTTTTGTTCACCTTCATCATTCATCTCGCTCACCTCCATCGTTTTTCTCAACCCTTTCTTTTTCATCTCTTACTCTTCTATATCATCATCACTGTAATCCCAATTTAAAAAATCAGAAACATTCGCTCTTAAACAATTTCTTACAGAAAAAATAATTTTATAATGATTTTTCATTTCATAATTTTTGTTTTATCTAATTTTTTTTTCTTATCTAAACATTTTCTTATAAAATTTTATCTAATTATATATATAGATAGATAATTAGTATAGTAAAACAGTTTTATCTCTCATATGATAAATAAAAAGTCGAATATCTACATTCAATAACGTTTAAGACTAATAAAAAATAATTATTTTTAATCATTTTTTCAATTTATTATAATTTTTGTAACATATATTAGATATTTTTTTTTTATTTAGGAAACTGGAGATTTGCCCGTTCATAGAGTTTGGCATTGATTAGTTATAAATTGCATTAAATGTTTTATCATTGTAGTTTTGATTTTTGGACTGAATCATTAAATTAAAATGTTATCAAGAAAAAAAATATTCAATATACATATAAAGGGTAGTTAAATGAGTCATTTGAGTCTCTTTTACCCTAACTTATACTAAAGACAATGAGTGAGAAATAGGTTAAATAACTGTAGATAAAAATACTTTTAAGTTTGTATATATGTTTAATAAGATGGATTTGAGAAAGTAAACTTGTGTGAATTTGAAGAAAAATTACTTGAATCTTATTTTGTGGACACGTAATAAGATTCTAATGATAGCTTCATTTTTTTTTTCTGTGTTTGAATTGAGTCCATTATTAATAAAAAAGTTATAATTATATGATACTCAAATTAGTAAAAAAGTTATAATATATAAATAGATGTATATTATAAAGTAAATATTCGTTTGAGAATGTTAATTTTATTTATAGATCAACATAAATAATATATATATATATATATATATATATATATATATATATTTATTGTTAAAATATTAATTATCTAATAAGTATAATAATAATATAATAAATAAGAACAAAATGATAAATAATAATTAACGAATCAAACTACCATAATTTAATTATAAGATAAAATTATAGACGTTGATTTTATTAGACCATCGTTTTTAATATAGGCCAATAAAAATGAAAATGAAAATAAAGTTATTTTTATCTAAAGAAAAATATGATTGATAAATGAAGAAAAAATTATTCTAATATAAAAGTCATTATTTTTAAAAACTACTCTAATATAATTAACAACTAAAATTTAATTTAAACTATCATACTATCACATATTTTTTTAAATAATACTAAATAGATTTAAATGAATCCATAAACTAAAATTATCAACCATAAGATCATAACCCGCCCTGTCGTAAGACGGCGTAGGTTACTTTGAACCCTAAAGCGGTGGAAAATTTTCTCTTCAAAGTTACAATCTTTAGTTCATTGGCCAATAATTCAATTACTACTTTATTAATTTAAAAACCATATATTTTTTCTTCTTCTTTATTTCAATTTTAACCTACCATGTCATCCCACATAAAATAAAGATAATGATACTTAAACAATATTTTTTTACAATATTTGAACATCATTTACATATTATTTTGTGATTGATTCATAATAATATTTATAATTATTATTATTAATTGTGAGATGATTTTGGATCAATCACAAAATAATATTTAAATGTTGTTAAAAAATATTGTTTAAATATCATTATCTTAAAATCAAATATTAAGCATAATAAAACCAGTCATGGTTTATCTTTCAGACCCAAACTTATTTTATTTTAAGCAGATTAATAATTAGTATATAATGAAAACAAAAATTTATTTTTATAATAATTATGTGGAATTAAAATAAAATAATTTTGAATGAAAAAAATGTAGAATTCTGAAAATTTGTAAAATTGTAACGAGGGTGTGACAGATTTTAAGTTGAAGATGGTGGGGTCATTAGATGATAAGTTAAGTCAGCTTTTGTCTTTTTCTTCTAAGGATAGATAGACACACCAATGAGTGGCAAAAGCCAAATTCGAATCTACCTCCCTAAAGTAAACCTAACCCATGCTTTTACATTTAATATCATTTTCACTTTTTCTTTTTCTTTTTTCTTATTAATACATTTCTTTTAAAGTCAAAATACAAACTAAGAAAGTTTTATCAAAACACAGCTACTACTGTGAGTAGAGTATCAAATTTCAAATGAAAAAAAAATATTAACATATCCCAACAAATTATTAAAAAAGTGCGTAAAAACAAAAGAAAAAGAAAATGTATTGATGCCAAAATAAATAAAAAGGAAATTGATATTATAAAAACATTTAAAGACTGGAAAAAAAAAGTGCCCTTTTTCAAAATATTTCATATGAATCCTCTTCTCTTTCCCTTTTATTTCCATTTTCTCCCTCACTTTATCAATCTTCTTTCTTTCTGTTTTTTGCTTTTTATAATGTTACGAAAAAAAATATTAACCATTAAGAGGTAGACAATATTTTTATTACGTCAGGGTAAGTTTTACTTATTATAAGTACATTTTTGTTCTTTTGATTTTATGGTTATAGGTTTGGTTAAGAAAAGTGATATTTTAAATTTAGTTATATATATATATATATATATATATATATATATATATATATATATAGATAGAGAGAGAGAGAGAGATATGTATGGTTATAAGTCTTTGAATTTCTAAAATAATTTTGTTGTTTAGTTTAGTTTTGGAAATTGATTTGAAGTAAGTATTTTAGATAAAGGGAGTCATTTACCTTTTTTGATAGAGCAATTATAATAGATAATTTATGCGTGTAAGTGAAGTCGTCATAATATATTGAGTTTTATGTGATTATCCTTAATTGAAAATTTGGTTAAATGCTTGAATTTAAGTATTATTGAATTAATAAAAATAGAGTTAGAAATAATCGTGTTCTCAATCATATTTTGGTTAACCTATAACTCAACTTTGCAATTGGTAATTTTTCTCAAGTGAGTCTATTTTCAGTTAAGTTATTTTTTTTTCTCTTGTCTCTTGAATGAATTGTGTTTATATATTTATTGTAAATGTATGAACCTAAGTCATTTTATTATATTGATTTGTGATTTTATTTTAATGAATTATACTGTATGGATATTATTAGAAAGAATGGTAAAACTTATGAGTTTGTGGTCGCATATCTTAAATATGGGAAAATATATAATTTGTTATTCAATTTATGTCATGAATATTAACATTACATTGTTAAATATATATAATGTTTCTAATGGAATGAGGATGACGCATGTATGATGTTCCTGTCTTTACTAAATGTTCACTCCATCTCTTACTCTGTGTGACCGATTAGTATATGAGGGTGACTTCCAGAATATACTCCGACGTTCAAGTCAGAATTTTTTCTTTGGAGGTCTAAAGTAATTCAACAATGAAAAAGTGATTTACGTCCAAAATAAACCTCTATATTTATAAAATTTATAAGAATTTGACCAATTAATTCTACTCAACTATTGTCACGACGAAACATCTACGAAACTCTTTTCTACATGTCGATAACTGGATCCTTTTGAGCCAATATACAATCGTACCTGATCAACCGACTATAAACTCATAGTAACAATATATATATATATATATATATATATATATATATATATATATATATATATATATTACTTTATTGACGATCTATTTCATAAAAACTAATATATTATGTGGTGAAAATAAACATAGGAATTCTTACATAATATGTAGATATCTCACATGAGTTGTAATAAACTTATTATACTCATAATTTTTCGATTCATTTGTAAATCAAAATTTATGATCTAATAAGATGTTAGTATCTTCTGAAAGATACTTAGTACAAATATCTCATAATACATCAATAAATATTTTGTTTCTTAAATATCATTGATGTATAAATTCATTTATTGTTTGTGTGATTATTGTATGTCAAATGTTGAATAAAGTGAATTATTGTAACTTGTTGATTAAAATGTATCCTTTTATTTATATTTTCATTAAGTTAAAATTTATTTCTAAATAAAATCATGTTACACATAAGCTAAAGTTTATTTTAATAACTTATTTTTGCATGTGTTGGTTATAAATCACAATGTGTATATTATATGTGCACAAATAAACATAGGTTCAAGTGTAAAAAGATAATTTGAAATATAATAAAGATATATTCTTCATCTTACTTGTATAAACATTTGTATTTTTATATATTTTTGTGCATTTTAAATTGCATTAATTATTATCAACTTTGTACAAAATCCTTTGATTATTTTATAGGGTAGTAGATAGTTTAATTTTTAGGGTTTTATATCAAATAGTGAATGTATATACCTCAAACTAAGAATAAATGATGGCATCTCAATCAGTAATTGACAGGGAAAAAAGACATTATATTTTAATCAATAACTTAAACGTACTCTTAATCAATTTGATCACAAATTAGTTTTAATTTAATTTTATACAAATTATTTTTTGAAATTAATTGAAATTTAAAACATAAAATAAATATTCTATCATTGTTGTGTGATCACATGACTACTATTACAAGATTAATCCTGAAAAATGATTTACACCTTTTTCTATTAATACGCATTTTAAATTCATCAATGATCGTATTTGAATTTCAAATAATCTAGGCAAAACATATTAGGTATATCATTTACGTGTGGAATTCTTACTTGAACCACAATTTATGTATAATAGCCCCTACATCGTGTGTGTGTGAACATAATTCATTATAACTATGGATTATAAATAGATATTATATAAATGGTATTGCTGTTAACTTTTAATTTATATTTATATTTTTATAATATTTATACCGAACGACGTTTATTAATGAAAGTAATGTTAAAAAAATACTTCTTATTACAATAAAGTATATGAGAAGAGACAAAAGTTTGTCACAAAATTAGAATTATTATCATTAATTAAATCTTAATAATTACACATTTATCTTAACAAAGATTAAAAGAATAATTTGTGTCATTTTCATCTCAACTTTTGATAGAAACTTCTATAACAAGGCACATGCAAAGCAATTCAAACATCAAAATATATTTTTATGATCAATTAAATCATTATCTTTGACAATTGATTCCATGTAATATTCCATTGTTCTTGCCCTCTGCCATTAACACTTTGATTGAACACAAAATTAAAATTAGTAACTTATTATTATTATTATTATTATTATTATTATTATTATTATTATATTTTCAAGTATAAAGAATACATTAAAAAGATAAATTAAATAACTAATTTTAAAGATAGTTAATTATTATAGTGACTAATTTAAATATTAATTTAAAAATACAAAATTATTAATATCTAAAATAACTTTTATTATAAGTAATAAATTGTAATTGGGTTTGATTATCAAATGATTTAATATTTGAATTAGTCTTAAACGCAATGAAATCGAATAAGCGATGAAAGTGGCAAAATATGTCAACATGTTTTCAACTTATTTCTCTTTTATTTTTATCTTTTAAACAAAAACGGATTGTATCAGATTGAGTTACTATGCAAATTTTGATTTGTCTTTTTAACGGACATATTAGTGAATTGGTCACTATTTTTTTTATTTTCTTTACTTTTTAAATTTGTTATATATATATATATATATATATATATATATATATATTGTTAAAACGTATTTAATTCAATAAATAGATTAATTAATTTCTATAAGAATTAAAATAATTATTTATTTGTGTATTAAATTATTTTATTACGATTAACAATTGAAATTTAATGGGTAAGGATTAATTATTTAAATTATAATAATATTCTATATTTGTATACGTAAAATAATAAAATATAAAAGGTTAAGATTTTAAAACATTTTTAAAAATATAACATACGGTCGCTCACTTTATCATCTTCAATATCGAATACTCAAAAAAAAAAAAAAACAAATCTTAGAAAATTAAAAAAAAATAATTAAGAGCTTTTAAGATGTTTTACAATGAAATAGTTAAGTGTCATAAATTAACTTTAATTATTAAACAGCGTTAGTTGATACATGTAACTATCTCATTAATATCTGGAACAACTTATTCAATTATAAATCAACAATATCATTTATGATAAATTTAAGATTCTATGTTTTTTACCAGAAGCTTCTATCTGACTTCTAGCATGAATTCTTAAGTTGTCAAATCCTTAAATCCAAAAATCAAGCATGCTTAAAGAAGGAAATATAAAAATATTACAAAATACTATTTAAAATATTTAATTTCATTTTGAAGATTAAACTGAAATACGAACGTTGTCACTTATTTATGATGTTTGATAACAAGTTGTAAAACTATATGTTGAATTTAATCTTGATTTAAAATATTAATTACGAAAATTCTATTTTCAAATCAACAAGTCATTTTCTTCTCTCCAATTACTTAGGAAGGAAGTCCGATTCTATATTATTTTCGTTGGCGTGGCTAATTAGCACTCACGTATTTGAAGGGAATATTAATTACAACTTTTCTTATTATTTAATGAAAATAATTTTAATATTTAAAAATGTAAAATAGACTAATTAATATTTATCATAAAAAGAAGACGTGGAGGATTATTTAAAATTATTATATTGAAATTATTGTGGCTTGTTGAAGATTTGTTGACGGAAACCTACTAGCACTCATTAAATTGACCTCTTCAACGAGTGGGACTTGTATGGACAAATAACAATGCCCTAATAATAAAACTCCCATGCATTATTGCTATTAAGAAAATAATAAGGTCATTTAGAATTGAATAAATTCTATTTTTTTATAACACGATACGTTTTTTTTTTATTATTTATTTAAAACAATGGCCATTGAAGATTTAATTATGTACACGTAACATTACTATGTTTGTCTTCGTAAACATGCTCTAATTGTTACACTATATATTATTCATTATTTAGTGACATTAAAAAAGAAACAATCATAAATATTATTAAAATATTTTATATTAAAGATGGTGTCATGTCTATAATATCAATAATTCATATTTTATTAATGGCGAATGTTTGAAGAAGTGTTAAGATATGGATAGAGACAACTATGTTATGTTGTGGTAAATAGTTTTAGTGGTTGAAATTTTTATATTTCAACAAATAAATTAGTAAATTCCTTATTTAAAAAAAAAGAAAAATCATAATATCATTAATTAGAAAAAGATGTGTTTGTTGTAACAAAGTTTCGTTATCATCAAAATATTAAAAACCACAAAAGAACACCTCATTAATTAGCCTCTTTTGGAGCTTCAAACATGAAGGAAATAAATCTTGATCCACACAAAATATCTGCAATTATTGTCATTTTTTATAGAATAAAATCTAATTCAAGTAATTTGTGGTTATTATGATTGACAAAAGTTAAAAACTTACCTGTACATAGAGGCATTGAATACAAATTAAACATATGTTTTATTTTTTTATTTAATTGAGGAAAAAAATAATTATTTTTTATTTTATTTTATAAATTGTAGTTCACACTATTATGAATTTTAAAAGTCAAATTAATATGATTGTGGTTTGGATTTTTTATAATTTAAATATGGATTTATTTCCTTTCGAATATATTTTAAGGTTTTTGGCAAAGGAAGGATAGTAGGCACCTAGTAGCAGTGATGTGGATTTATATGCTTAAGAAAACGCCACGTTGGCATGTCAGAAAGAAAACGAGAAATTCCTGTTCTCAATTTGGTCGTGTTTTTGTGGTCCACACCATAATTGTTCATGGACCCCACGCACGTGAACACAACACCCATGTTCTACCAAAATTCAAGAAACAACTTCACCAAATAATTCACTTTTGCTTGCATGTAGAAGGAAAAAAAAACATCACTGTATTTGGAAAGCTCTTAAATTAGGGTTTTGTTTCTTATCATCGTGTTTTGATAAGTATTTTTGATAATTTTTTTACATGTATTTGGTTCATATATTTAAAATAAATCAATCACAAATTATTATATAAATAATTATTAAAGATACATCTTTTTTAAGTTCAATTTACATTTTTCATTCATATAATAACATTACATACATGTGAATACAACGTAAAAGAAAAACACAGCGTTAAATATGTTTTTAATCTCTATATCTAGAGACGATTTTGGTTTTAGTTTCTCTTTTAAACTAAGATACAATTTAGTTCTTAAACTTTAGAAAACTCTGGTTTAGTCTTTTTTATCAAACTTTTTTAACTTTATTTGTTGTTTCAAACGCGTTTCTCAATTAACATTGAAGCAAAAATGTATCAAATATGTAAACAATCCAAATGTTATAATAAAACGTGTTTGAAACAACAAATAAAATTAAAAAAATTTGATAAAAATGACTAAAACCAGAATTTTCTAAAATTGAAAGACTAAATTGTAAAGAGAGACTAAAACCAAAATCACCAAAAAATATAAGAACTAAAAACATATCTAATCCAAACAAAATTACATAAACGTTTTTCAGATACTGTGAATGATGATGTCCCCGGTATTTTCTTTAATTTGAATAGTTTTAAATGAATTCATTTTGCCAACTTTTCAAATATGCAATTTTAATTAATTTTTGCACATAAATTTAATATTTTGTGGTGATTTTTATAGAATAATTACACTCATATACATAATATGAAACATTAGTTATTTTTATTAGAAAATAAACTTTAAATATAATTTTACTATATAAAAATAATTCATAAAATAAGATTTTGTATGATTTACATACTTAAAATTTATTTTATTTTAAATTAATGTGAGATACCAAATAATATATTTTTCGTATTAAGACATATATATTTCAAGTGTAAAAAACATTAAAATGATCTGATAATGATTTAATAATATGAAATACTATAGATTTAACAAACAATGGTTAAAATTTAAGAAATGAATTTTAACTTTAATTCAATTGTAATTTTTTATTCAAATCTAATATTTAATGACAATTTTTACTTTCTTATACTTTTTTAATTTGAAAACTAATTAATAAATTTATAAAATACAGGAAGTAAAACCAGACAAAATAACATTAACTTAAAAAATATCCTACAAAATTATTATGCATGTGAAACACGTTGAACAGTTTATAGAGACAGATAAAAAAAATATTTAACACGATCATCAGTCTTATTTCTAACTGTAGTTAAGATGTATCAAATTTCGTGTATGTTAATTAATTAATGATTAGGGTTATATTATTTATATATTTGCACATCGAAAACATAAAACGAAATCACATATCACTAGAAATACTAAAATGTACATTTCAAAATTATTGTGAAATTAAATTTAAATATCCAAAGTATGTTATATAATTATTCTTTCTTTGAATTTATCATGTCTTCTTTTATTTAAATTGTTTTATACGGCATTTGTCGAATAATTTATATTACTATTTTCCAAAATTTTGCAATACAATAATATTTTAAGCAATTTACACGATTTTGTAAGTCAAACTAATACTCGATTTATTCGGAATGGTTTTGAATAAAAAAATAAAATAAAATAATTTGATTGGACCACTTTAGAATTAGTTGAGTAGGACCATTGGTGATTAAAAAGATGTGCATGCATAACTACAAAATAAACAATTTAAATAATAAATGTTCGTACAATTTTTTTTTTCAACCATTATCTCTTTCACCTTAAAAGGGAATTTCATTTTGAATTCTGTCCCACTTTTATATTATTATTTATTATTTCAGCTAATTTTATATATTTTGAGAATATACTTTTTCTCAAGAATATTCCCTATTTCCCTTTCTGTAACAGAAAACAAAAACAATTCAGTTTTCAAATATTTGTACCTTTCTCTTCTTATTGCACAAAATCAATAAACTAATTAACCAACAAGTAATTAACACCTCTATTTTTTAAATGAATTTTTTTATTTTTATTATTTTTATTATTTTTTAAAGAAATATATTCTTTCTCTAGTCCTTGATTTACGAGTTTAATCTCCGTACTTTTTTCGTCCTGATTCTATTTTCTATATTTAACAAAAAAAATTGGTCTAATATTTAATTCTGCTGCATTTTATTTTGTGAACTATATATTTTAATTAATTAAATTATTTTTATGGTATTAAAAAACTTGTTATTTTGGGAAGAAGATGATGTTAGTGGCGGTGGCAGCGGTAGCATGATGTATTAAAAGAGGGTATTTTGGTATTTTTCATTTAGTAATAGGGGCTTCATTTAGTAGTAAAGGATCTGCAGGAGAAAAAACCCATAACACTTCATATAAGGCCCAGAACACAATACTTCATATAAGGCCCACGGTCAATTCAAACTCCAAAGTAGTATAAAATGAATTCCATTTAATAGACTAAAAGACTATGCAAAATAGTTTTAAAGGGATAAAAAAAAAATTAGGCCTAAATTAAATTAGGTCAGTCTTTTCCTGGTTTATTTAGGTTGTGGTCTAATTGAATTTATGTAAGAATTTTTCATTTTATAAAATAATAATTATATTTAAAATAAAATAAAATTATTAAAAAGGTAATATTACAATATTAAAATAAAATCGTTTTATCATATAATAATCATGATGTTTATAAATTACAATAGTACACCATTGGTTGGTTGAAACTAATTTTTCACCACGTGATAGCAAAGGTTTGAATTCTCGTTGAAAAAGGTACTCATTATTGATGTTTTATCTAACCTCCAGCAAAACTCAAATTATGTCACAAAATTCCTTTAACAACACTTTTCTAACAACTTTTTGACAATTTATAGGTGACAGTTTGTGATTGGTTCGTTTTAAATCTTTTCTTAAACATAAATTCAAATAGACCAATAAAGTGATGACACGTGTCCTGTTGTAAAAAAGTTGTTAAAAAAAATTGTCATATCAGCATCCGAGTAGTTATTATTTACGGATATTTATTATTTGTGGATAATAGATGACAGGTATTTTAATATTCACTTCTAAACAAGTCGGGTGTAGTATTAAATTATCCATTACCCTTTATCCGTAAAAAATAATAAAAAATATTAATTTTTATTTTTGTTATATTAAATTTAATTTATATTTTATTAGATTAAGATTAATTAAAACTAAATTTTAATTTACTTTATATATTTTTTTAATTTTATTTTAAAAAATATATAAAATATATTTTTTAAATTTTTTATGGGTATCCATTAATATTTTAAAACTCGATGGTATATTCTAAACGAATACTTGTGCAGGTAGCGGACGGGTTGTGGATAAGCAATATCTATGCCCGGCCTAACCCGTTACCATCCTTACTTATGCCTAGTGAGTAAACTATTTTTTATTTTATGATTTATATTTTAGATTGTAAAATCATAAATATTTTGAACTACACCATTCATATATATATATATATATATATATATATATATATATATATATTATTTTTTATATTTCATATTCTACTATGTAAAATATATGCGTACAAGAGTTTTACCGATGGCTTCATGACCGTCAGCAATGGTTAGCGACAAGAGTTTTATCAACGACTTCATGACCGTTGTTATGCCATCAATAAATGATCATTACCGACAACTTCTGATTGTTTTTGAAGGATTATGATCGTCAGTAATGTCCTTCTTTTTTGTAATCGTAATATAGGAACAATGATTGTGATAAGAAATTGTCTAAAATGTTGAACCTAAATAGAATGTGAAAATAATATACATCATCAAGAATAAAATGACATAACTCAGAAAAAACATAGTTTTTGCCTTTTTTAATTATGTTATTTCTTTGGCTTTTGTTAAAAAAACCTATGTTAATCATTTTCATTATGGAAAAAGGTTTTATTGTCTCTTGTTATTGACGTATTTGAAGGAGTTGATGCTAATTTTTTCTAAGAAGTTGGTGAAGAACAGATAAAGTTTTGATTAGGTAAAACAAATATAGCCGGCAATATATTATGATTTTCCTTTTTAAACCCTTTTCTACGTACCACAAGTACAACTATTTTTCTATCTTATTTTGTCACTCACAGAAACTTCAACAATGGAATAATGATTTTTTTAAACATTTTTTCCTAAGATTAACGACATGTAATGCGGGAGTCGGAAAAAAATAATTAATGGATAGGGTTTTAACATGTTATTATGCTATCATAATATTATGATTGTTATACTTAATTCGAGAAAATTAATGATAATAAAAAAATTAATAAAAGCCAAAAGTAAGACACCTTTAGTTTTTTTTTTTTCGTTTTTTTTTCTGTTAGAAGTAATTAATGTACTTTATTAACATAAATTAACAATATATTGTCAATTTTTAGACTACTTCAACCAAGAAAAATACTTATTTTTTCAATTCTTAAATGGGAAACCTAAAAGGTTTGGTTTGGCGCATTTGTCTTCTTTTATGAGTTCCATTCAGATAGAGTTGGAAAGTCAAAGTATGACATAGTCTTCTCCAAAGCTACCCTTTATACCATAATATAAACTATTCATGCATTTTCTTTTTCATTTTCCCTTGTTGATAATTAAGAATTATTTTTTTCAAAAATCAAAATCTTTTAAGTAATTGGTTCTTCTTCATAGATATTACTTTGTTTTCTAAACTATTTATGAATTTGATAATAAGTTTTCTTATACAATTTCTTTTTCTAATTCTAAATTTAGGTCAAAGTTTGATTTTTAATTTTTCTTGAACTGTCTGTTTGGAGTAAGTATCACTTCCAGAAGATATTCTAATACTTAAGTCTCGGTATTTGTCTAGTCACTTTGACAATAAATAAATAATAAAATAAGTAATCAACTATCTAAACTAGAATTGATCCAATTACGACATTAATAACTTAAATTAAAGTTAATTTAATTATTTTTTATAACTAATCATTGTTTCGTTGCTGGATAGTCGATCGCTCGGTCCACGAACATAGAAGACATAAACAAAATTTTTAATAGATAAGATTATGTGTGAAGTGCGTTATTGCTTCTTTTCATGACTTGGAATGTTCTTGAGACTCGTTCCCACTATCAAGATCCATGGTTCACGATGCAGACTGGGAAAAACTTGCATTCTCGTGGGAACAACACAAAACAAGTACTAAGTAATTGTTGGCAAAGTTATTTCTTTTCCATTATTATGTATTTATTTTTAATATATAAGTTATGAAACTTCTAAGGATTCTTTCTTGTACAGAAACAAAAAATTATTACTTTGAAAATGCATGCAATCTTGAAATTCACGAACTTACATATTCGTGCTTTTTGTTAGAACAACGTGCTTTGAATATGTAATTAATTCATATGGCTTTATGACAGTTTGAAAGCTGATACAGTTGAAGGAAACATCGCACATGATCATCACATGTTGTTACCTAAAGACACAACACAATAATGAATTGAGACATATTTGACTGACAAAGAAAACCACCATAAGAAAACACACATATTATTATATATACACATGTCTGTGTGTGAAGAAACAGAAAATTAGATGGATGAAACACTACATGGATAACTTATAATGGTTATCAAACAACATATCAAGATTTACAAATGAATGTCACGTAATATAAAATATATTAAAATATATTAAAAAGATTTGTAAAAATTAACTTATGAATACTAAAATATATTAAAATTTGTAAATTACCAATATACCATATAACACCAAAAAACCAATAAAAAATTTAAAATATATTTGCATTCTTTTATATATTATAAATTATAAATTAGTAATATTTCTTATCTACGTTGTACTTCCAACATGTTTTAACAAATTAAAATAACCTGTTACCAAATATGCCTTCGGCAAACATTGAATATACATTATGTTGGTAAGAAAAGCATTTGAAGTTTTCAGCTATAAAAACAACAGTGCTTTGCCCGGTCAGATGGTTGGGAAGATGTTAATTAAAAAGTCCCGACAATAAATCTTATCATGTTCTTTTCAATAGTTTCTTTTTTAATTTAGAAACTACAAATTAAAGTAGAGATTTATTAAGGAAAATGATATTTTAACACCAATTTTTGACATTATTTTGACACTCCACACGTGTCAAAATGTGGTTGGACGATTTCAAATTAAAAAAAGCTGAGACAAGGACATATTTGGAAGAGAAAAACCAAAGTTTTTTTTTTAATTTGAAATCGTTCAATCACATTTTGACACGTGTACAGTGTCAAAATGGTGTCAAAAAATTGGTATTAAAATATCATTTTCCATTTATTAAACTATAACTTAATTATTGACTTACAGTACTTCATGCTTATAAATAAATTTTAATTGATAATAAAATGTGCAGAAGACGTTTAAGTTCTGAGAGATTAAGATTATATGAGTATTGCTCTGAAATGTAACATGGTTGACATTCTTTTTTCAACTCTGATGTCAGCTTGGCAACTTAAGGAAGCTGTCGTGTTAATACGATGAACATAAGAGTCAAAATGTAGAGCCTGTTGTGGGGTGCATGGCCCTTACCACACTTCAATCTTTGAAGAGTCAAAGTGAGCAAACGAGTAATGTTTGTTCAGCGATTATCAAAATTTTCCTCCCATTGACTAGGCTGTTTCCTCTGTCGGCCTTTGCTTCCACTTCTTTATCTAAGCCTAGACAGTGCACATCTTCTTCTTACTTCTTCTTGCTCCGCACACAGCTTGGAGATCTTTTCATTCGCACCCTCTTTGCCATTGTTGTTCTTGTTCTCTCCTCTGATACAAAAGATTAAAACTTTGATCATGGGAAACTGCTGCAGAAAACCAGTGGCTCATGTGTCTTCCACAAGTTTCTTTGGTCAGTTTTTATTTGGTTGTTTTAATCGTGTGTGTGTGTGTGTGTTTGCCCTCATTTTTCTTTAGTGCAAAATATAAATAAGCCTTGAGTTGTTTTTCTTCTGCTTTGATGCCTTGAATTTTAATATTTGTTTGTCATGGTGGATGGTTCCATTTTTGTGTCTTTGGTTTACACGGAAAGAAGAAGAAGGCGATGGTTTCCAAAGGGTAAGAGTTAAAACAATAGTTCACAGGCTGTAACCTGGAAGATTATAGGATTAGCTATTTTTGTATGAACCTTCTTGTTCTGTTTTCTTGTTTTTTAGTGTTCTAAAGTCCTTGGTTTCGTAGAACTGGATGAATTTTTTTTTGTATGTTTGTTAACTTAAATGTAAGCCTCCAGATTGTGTGGGTATTGGTATGAAAATGATGGAAATTGTGAGGTTTCTTCGCTTTGATTCAGGTTCTAAATAATGTTGAATGATTTTCTCCTTTTATTTCTTCTTAGAAGCAGTGACTGGTATGAATTAACATTCTTAGTTGACTTTCAACTCTTTGATTTCATCTCTCTCAAAGAGTGACAATATTTGTGTATATATACATGTGTGTTTGGCTATGTGTGCCAAATTAATTTGTAGATAGTGTTTCAGATTAATTTACGCGTAATAGTACAATCTTCTGTACAAGAATATAGAAGTTACTGTAGTGGCTGATTGTAACTTGCATTTCATCCACTCTCAGGAGGCTCAAAGTCTCGAAGTAAGACAAAAGAGAACTCAAAATCTACTGAAGGAAAAGCTCCTTTAAAAACTTCAGGATCAAATGTTAACAAACTCATCTCCAGTAACCTAAAGTCCTTCACCTTCAATGAACTAAAAGAGGCCACTAAGAACTTCAGGCAAGAAAACTTGATTGGAGAAGGAGGGTTTGGGTTTGTATACAAGGGATGGATAGATGAGAACACTTATGCTCCCACAAGACCAGGGACTGGAATTGTTGTTGCCATCAAAAAACTTAAACCAGAAAGTTTTCAAGGCCACAGAGAATGGCTGGTATGTCCAAGTCCTACACAAACTCTTAAACTGTTGTATAACTTCTTGGTGTTTCTAAGCCTTGGCTCATTTTCTGCCCATTATGTTTGCAGGCAGAAGTCAATTATCTAAGCCAGCTTCACCATGAAAATCTGGTGAAACTTATTGGTTACTGCTCAGATGGAAAAAACAGGCTTCTAGTTTATGAGTTTATGCATAAAGGAAGTCTGGAAAATCATTTATTTAGAAGTAAGTAGTGCATTTACTCTTCAACATATTTATTCTGAAATGATGCATTGGGTACCATTGTACAAAGGGGTTAAAATAGGCAAGACTAAGCTTTGGTTGTAGGCTTGAAGCTAACCTGTTCTAGTTTGAGTTTAGGCCTACCACCAAAGCTAAGTCTTGCTTATTGTATAAAAGAAGTTTGGAAAATCATTTATGTAGAGGTTGTGCATTCACTCCTCATCATATTTAGTCTCCATTAATCCATTTGAGTAGTAATGTACAAAGGGGTTAGAATGAGATTAAGCCAAACTTTGGTAAACTTAAACCTGGTCTAATTCATAATTGCAAAATCTGAGTCTGATCTGATTATCTATTATATGTCAATGTTAAAGTCACAACTTTGCTTGTTTGAAGGCTCTGCTTAACCTCAAAACCTACTTACATGAGCTGTTTTATATAAGACCTATAAGCCTATATGTCTAGATTGGCCTTCAAAAAATCATTATTGGTAATTATGTTTTTATATTACTATATTGTGGTATATATTTTTATATATTATTTGTATAATGTAATCATGTAATGTTATATCATGCATATATATAACCAGACCAACCTATCAAGTCTAATAGACATTTTGCAGAGTCTCAAGAAACTTAGTCTTCATACATAAACAAGCTTTTTAAAAAGTCTAAACCATGATTTTTAATAAGCAGTTGAGGTCTAATTCAGGCCCTAACAGAACTTCTGACTTGTTTAGTATTTACACCCTTAGGTGCAACATAGTTGTTTTTGAACTGAACCATAGTTTCCTCTTGATTCATAATACCTTAAATTTGGTTATATATTTCTGCAGAAGGTGTTCAGCCTATTCCCTGGACTATCCGGATCAACATTGCAGTTGCTGTTGCAAGAGGACTAACATTTTTACATACCCTGGATACAAATGTTATATATCGTGATTTAAAGGCAGCCAACATCCTACTTGATTCGGTATTTAACACTGAAAGTTTGGCTTGTGAATTTGTGAAGAAAACAGCACCTGTTGTTTGCATGTATGTCTCATTCTGAAAGAGTAGAACTATGATATATGCAGGATTTCAACCCAAAGCTTTCGGATTTTGGCTTGGCAAGAGATGGTCCTACAGGAGACAACACTCATGTTTCAACCAGAGTTATTGGTACTCATGGTTATGCTGCACCAGAGTATGTAGCTACAGGTAAAGCAACCTTTCCATTTTTCTATACCCTTTTATGAAAAGTGTTAGGTTCTTAGCTTTTGGATGTTCATATTTTCAGTACCAAAAGAAAGCAAGGAACAATTGAGACACAAAAAGATGCAATAGTACACTGTTATTACTGTTAATGAACACTTGAGACTTACTTTTATTATAAAAACTGATTCCAATCTGAATGCATACTATACCAGTTTACTACACTTGGTAAAAGAGCCCTAGCACCTGGCGTAGGCAATTTGTCAGTCACTTCTTCCTGCAGGATCACAGCTTAAAATGAAGAAGCAAAATTGGCTAAAATATATGCCATTACACATAATATAAAACTAAAGGGCAAAACAGTTCATAATATTTCTTCATAATACTAATTTGTTCCATGTGTTAGGTGTAGAATAAACTTAAATGTATTATCCGTTGGAGTCTTACAAATAGTTAATGTATCACTCATTAGAATCTTATGGATAGTTAATGTATTAATCGTTAGAATCTTATAGATAATTAATGTATAAGCCATTTTTGTCTGTTTTGAGTACAACAGTCAAGAGCATGTGATTCTATAAATTGCATTGTTGATTGCATGAATAACACAATAACAACATAGGTGAATCAGTTTATTTACAAGAGAGATTTGTCTACACCATGTACTGTGTCCATGATTTGTGAAGTTGATGAGCCTATCTTTTGTTAAGTATAATAACTTTGCCATTTGACTAAACAAACAGGTCATTTGACCTCAAGGAGTGATGTATACAGCTTTGGAGTTGTGTTGTTAGAGTTACTAACAGGAAGGAGTGTAGTTGAAGATGAGAAACCTGGATTTTCAGAAGAAACACTGGTGGATTGGGCAAGACCATTCCTGAGTGATAGCAGAAGAATTTGGAGAATCATGGACACAAGGTTAGGTGGTCAATACTCCAAGAGAGGAGCACAAGCAGCAGCAATACTTGCACTACGGTGTCTAAATACAGATCCAAAAAACAGACCAACTATGGTGAATGTGCTAGCAGAATTGGAAGCACTAAATTCCTCAAATTCATTCCCAAGAACCCCAAAATCTGGAACTGAGAATCATACAACAAAGCATTCTAGTCATTCCCAAAAATCAGCTACAAATAATAACAGACTATGAGCTGTTTTTCTCTCTCTGTGCTAATGATGCTTATGCATCCCAACCACTGTTTTGTTCTTTCAATTTTTGGTGCAAATAGTAAGTTTGAATAAAATTTGTTAGAAACACTTTTAGGAGAGAAAAATGTATAAAGGAAGAATAGAATAATATTTTTTTTCTAAGATTAGTTAAAATCTATTTTTTAAATAAATTAATATAAAACAAATTTTACTAAAACAATGATTTCTTAATTCTTGTGTTCTTTTAGGTTTATTAGTCTCATAATTTTTGTAAAAATTGAATTAACCAGACAAACTCTATATTCACATAATTTACATGCAATATAAGTTTGGTAGCATCTACGCTGACTTTTTGAACGTTGAGTCTGCGTAATTAATTAAATAATATATTAGAGAGGTATTGCAAATCATATTGCGGTGTTTGGATAATATCTTACTATTTTCCTCCCCTATGAATAGTAATATCTATCATTTACCTTGAGTGGGTGTAGAAAAAAAGTATTATATCAATACTGTAATATATTTTTAAGCTTGAAAGAATCTCTAATTTGATTTAAACACAGTAATATATAGCACTGTTGATGTAATAAACTATATGAGTTTTTTCTATGAAAAAATTTTATATAAAAAATTATTTTAAGATAATCAATTTTTTTGGATTGTTTAGAAAAATGCTTTTCATAGCAACGAAAAGAAGTATAAATTTATTTGCATTTGTATTGATTAGTTCGGCATTCAAAATAACCAACTAATGTAAGGTTAAAAATTGTAGAAAGAATAACATGTGAGTACGAATTCCAATTATCCACGATTAAAAATAGGAAAATATTCTTTTGACACACCTAAATTTTATAGGTTCATTTGATATTATCTTTATTTATTTTTTATTTTCTTCTTTTTTGAAAACATACAAAATTTTACACTTTTAAAATCATTTTATCTTTATATCATATATCAAATAAATATAAAAATGTATTATAATATTATTAAAAACATGTCTTCATGGACAGTATCAAATAAACCACAGGTTTCTTCGTTGTTTATAAAGCAAAGAACAAAATACAACATTTGAACCTAGTGCATTCTTGAGTGGGTGGGTGGCTGAGTGGAGTGAACTAAGTGCATTATAATTATTTTAAAAATTAATAAAAAAGAATCAATTATATTTTTTATAAGTGGGTTGTAAATTTTTCTAATGTTTTAAATGTGCTCCGACATTATAATAGGAAATAAGATATAAAGCAGAATGTACTAAGTAATTTTGATACTGTATTAAAATTATATCAGTGGAGTAAACCTCTATTACAATGCTGTCATTCAAGAAAATAAAATCAAATAATGGCAGTAATTAGAAAGTAGAAAGTAGCTCCTTGCATGATGAACAATAGAAAAACAAATGACAGAATTCCACAGGTTACATTCTTCCCCACTTCTGCCTCCTTTGAAATTTGTTTACTTCTTCCACAATCTATCGTAATTAATTAATTTCAGTTCCCTACCCCACCACTACCACCACCATAACCATCCATATTGAGCCTATTTATTTATTTGTTACTACATATTGTGCCTGTCATACTAAAGTATAAAACTAAGAAAAAGTTGTACAAGGAAGTATCCTGAAAAGAATCAGTAAGCAGCTGCTTATAACACATTTTGAAGTATACTGCTATCATCCATACATAATGCACAGGATTCAATGAGTATAGAAAAAAAAAAAACTAAAAAATCGGAGGTTTACTCTTCTTTTGTGGAGCCCTTATGATTAGGAGCACCAAACATTACAGAGGTGCATGCACGCATCACAAAGGTTTCCAGGTACTTAATGAGAATAGTAGATCTCAATAATATACAAAACACAGACGTCAGATCTCATATCTTCTTCTAAATAACTTGATCCATTAATAGTCAGATCTGTCTCAAATTTATCAGGGTATTGCCAAATCATAGTGCTAATACTGATCATCGTAAGAAAGTATATTTACTGCTGCCAACCATACTGTTGTTGATTGCGATTTCCACCCATCATGTTCGAGCCACGACCAGGTGCTGAACCCCCATATGGACCACCTTGTTGGGGATAATTTGGAGCTCCAACTCCATACCCACTGCCACCGCCTCCACCACCGCCACCACGAGGACCACCACCAGGCATGTTATTGGACCCATAAGGTGCCCCCCGCCCTTGAGGAGGATAAGGTCCAGTGCCATAACCACCACCTTGACCTCCTCGATTTGGGTGATTGTATCCTCCGCCTTGGTTCCCATTGGGAGGATATCTTCCTGGTCCACCAGATGGACCTCTAGGCTTCCCATAATGATGATTAGGTCCTGCAGCAACTGGGGGTTGAGAGCCATGAATCTGTTGGTTTGGTCCTGACCGCATTTGACCATGTTGTCCGGACTGCTGAATGGGGGGAAGACGACTGTGCTGCTGTGGGTGCTGCATTTTCTGACGCTTAGCCATTTCTTCATTTTGCCGTTGCTGTTGGCGCTTTTTCTTTGTCTGAAACTCATGTGATGACTCGTACTTGGGTAAACTAAGCCGTACAGAAGAGTAGGAAGTTGAAAAGTATCGACCAGAAAACGATTAGTCAAGTAGAAACAATAAAGTAAAAAGGAAAAGGAAAGGAGTGAATGAGAAGATATTTATTCCTATTAAGATGACAGTTTCATACAAAAAGTGGCATTCTGAAAATTAGTAACTAAAGTACATCGAAGGTCTTACCTCTTGGGGTCACATGGTAATGGATCTGTCCAGAAATACTCAGCATCAAGTGCATCTTTCGCAGTAATTCTCTGAAGAAATCAAATCG
Organism: Vigna radiata var. radiata; assembly: GCF_000741045.1. Classification (NCBI taxonomy): domain Eukaryota; kingdom Viridiplantae; phylum Streptophyta; class Magnoliopsida; order Fabales; family Fabaceae; genus Vigna; species Vigna radiata. Next base: position 3,310,203 of record NC_028356.1, on the reverse strand, counting down.
GCAAACAAATTTTAGAAAAGGGATCACAATCCCAAACAAAATTAATAGTCATAAAATCACGTAAACATACACTTTTTTGTTACAATAAATTTTCAGGTTAGCCAACATAACTTCATATTTATCAATTACAGCACATAGATAATTACTTTACAGAATTCGTCTGAACTAGCAAGCACTGCCATTGACGTTTTTCCGTTTTTCACAAAGGAAAAACCAGACGCATAGCACTTTTCTCTTAAGTTTACTGAGAATTTTGTCAACATCCATGATATAATATAACAAGCCAGCTATTGTAGATACAGTTAACCATGTCAAAATAAAATAGATGGAGCGATTAAAAATAAAACTAGGAAAAACAGGTATTTGGACCCTGTAAAATAAAAATTCAAGATTACTTAACAATTAATAAATCAGACTTATAAGTGAAGAAATGATACCTGTGCTGGATCAAGTGTCAACATCTTCTCCAACAACTCCAGAGCATGATGATCAAAACTGTAAGTCATAGGGAAACAAGCTATTTAAATATAAAAAAAAAAAATCCCAGGAAATGAAATACAGATTAGCTTTTCTGGTGGATAGAAAAGCATGTATATTTTGATACTTACTGCCGGAAAACTTCCCTCAAACGTCTTTTCATTGGCCTTGTTGGCATAAATTTATTATAATAAGGTATCTTAGAAACCCCAGGCCAGTTGATTTCAGTTGGTGCTCCACACAGCTCATATATTTTATTTAATTGTTCTGGCTACAATGGTTACAAACAAAGCCGGCATTACATTTAAGCTGGAAAAAAATTTATCATGAGGATATACAGTAATGTCATGTATTTAAAAAAAAAAAAAGATCAGGAGTGAGTGTAATGCAACGTAATGACTAAATTTCCAAAGTATTGGGCAGGTTAGATCCAGCAATGTACACAAACATCATCATTAGTATTTCATCTTTTCTTGATGATAAAAATATAAATCACCTTTAAAATAAAAATTTAGACTCAAGTCCTAACACTTGTTCATTTCAGTTTCTGCAGGGAAACACTCTACATTTGAGTCCCTACATGAAAAATATTTACAAATGAAACCCTGACATTTAATTGGTAGTAAATTTGTAATCTATATTCAATAGTTTATTTAGTTTTAATTCTTATACAAAAAATACACTTTGTTTTGATCCCTACATGATAAAAAAAATCTAAATATTGATATCTACACCTGACACACGACATTTTTTTTGTTGTTGCCCCTCAATAAAAACAAATATATATCTAACACTTGTACTAACTTTAGCAAACTGCAGAGACCAATTAATGTATGGAATGTAGAACAACATGTCGAGTTTTTACATACAGGGACTACAACGAAAACTGGTGTCACAGGTGAAGACTAACTTTTTACTTACAGAGACTACAACAAAAACTGGAGTCACAGGTGAGGACTAATTTTTTTTTTTAATTTAAGCTAAAATTAACTTTCAGAGAAATGCTTATATTTAAAATAAAAAATAAATAAAAATTTATTTTAATGAAACGGAAAGGTAGTTTATGCTTGTGGCAAGTATCAAGACACTGAATATGATGAGCTACAATGTAAAGAATCTCTTCTCGATACCATTTATGCATAAGCTCGCTGATAATAATACAAGATAAAACCATAACTAGTCCGTTGCACTCAGTATCACATCAATCAGTCATCAATTTAGTTTTTAATTTCTCTCAACTTATCATATATAGAATATTACTAACCTCATCTTTTCCAGGAAAGATAGGCTTCCCTTGAAGAAGCTCAGCAAAAATGCACCCAACTGACCACATATCTACAGCAGGCCCATACTTTGTTGTCCCAAGCAGCAACTCAGGAGGTCTACATATATATATATATATATATATATATATATATATATATATATATATATATAAAAAAAAAAAAAAAACTCAATATGCATCGTCCAATCATAACTCATGACAAAAGATGACATTAATTACCTATATCATAACTTTTTTATCAGCATTTTGGTAATTACCTGTACCATAATGTAATGACACGATTTGTAAGATTAGCATTTTGGTCATTAGAAAACGATCGTGCTAGTCCAAAATCTGCAAGCTTAAGGTTTCCCTCATTGTCTATAAGAAGATTTGAGCCTGCAACAGAAAAAAATACATAAAATAAGAATAATAAAATTTTACATTCTAAACTAAAACAATCTTTTCAATATACAGACCTTTGATATCACGATGGAGTACTTGATTTACATGACAATAGTGAAGCCCCGTCAACAGTTGTCTCATGTAACACTTACGAAAGGAAGTGAAACACCACTCAGATAACAATAAAACAAGCAACTATTAATATATGAAATAAAACTTGGTATTAACAGTAATGCCTTAATTTGGGGAACTGTAAATCTCATCCCAGGTCGGTCAGCAAGGCCTGTTAAATCATGGTCCATGTATTCAAAGACCATATAGATGCCACCTCTATATTTGTTACCATCTGCAATCCCAAAAACAAGAATAAAAAGCGGACAAACTAGGTTTAGTATGCTAACCCCAAAGCAAATTGATGGAAAAGTTCACACACTAGAACTATAAAGCATAGTAATGCTACTGCCCACCAGTCGGGCTCATAAAACAAGAATGAATGACTTGCCTGGCCTCCCCTGTTCATCTTTCTCAGGACCTGAAAGAAAAAAAATAACATTCTAGATGTATAAATAAAACAAACTTTTAAATCCTAAGTCGTCTCAATTTGATAATAAAAGCTAATTTAGATCTTGAAAAAGGGTACCTGGAGAAGTCACAATTTCTTTCAGCTTGATCACATTTTCATGATGTAGTTTCTTAAGAATTTTGATTTCTCGTATAGCAGTTATAGGAAACTGCAATGGCAAAATTAACAGCACAGTTCAGAGGAAAAATTGTAGCAACAGAACGTGATTGTAACTTCTGATTTAGGTCCACTGAATGGAATGTGATACATTATGAATTTTTTTAATCAAAGATATACCCCCTCTCTCTCATTGTCCATACGTATTTTCTTCAGAGCAACAATTTCACCAGTTTTGATCTCTTTAGCCATGTAAACCTGACTGCAATCATAAATGTATGAAGGTATAGATCAGTTCACTTCAGAATGCATCAGAAAGGAAGCGGATGACATTGATATGAACAATGCTACAACTAGATAACATTTTATGTGTGATGAAGTTGGAAGCTATGTCCAGAGAAGAAATTGATGCGACGAAAAAATCTACTTCACAGAGAAAGAGGGCAAGGGAACATAAGAAAACAAATTGCACAAGAGTAACAGCCCACAAAGGATAGAAAATAGATCGAGGGTTTAACAAAAGCTTCTGTAACCGTGATCATAGCCACAAACGTCAAGGTTCTAGGGTCCTTGTAACCACATTGCAACTGAAATGCGGTCCCGTCCGCCACATTTTTTTCACAATTTCACACAACATCAAGGATTGCCAACAAAACTGAAACGGTGATCACAATTTTAAACCATGGAACCAATAAATAAATTGAAAAAAAGGATATATAACAATTAAACCCCAAAGCACCCACCAACAAATAACTATAACGATTTCTTCACTCTAAAATATTCCGATTTATAAGAGATAGGTGCTCAGAATCAAGACCCCTAAATGTTCAGGTTTAAGTTGCTTTGAATTTCAGCCCAACTCGACAAAATCTATCGGATTGCTCCAATAGAGTGTTGCATAGTAAACACGCTTTGTTATGATTGAGAACATACATTCTCAACTTCCATATTCAAAAAGACAACCCAAAACAAATGTAAAGCTTAAGCAGTACAGAAATTGAAAACTAACCCATATGTGCCTTCGCCAATTTGCTCCAGTTTCTCGAAGCAATCGACACTTCTGGATCCACAAGTGGGCGATTCATTAACGTTCAATTGCCCTGGAGCTGCAATAGCCATTGCTCCCTAATCTTCAAAGTTCCAAATTCGGATTCAACAGCGAATCGAATGAATCAGGGTTCCGCTTAGGGTTTCTCGCGCGCGAAATTTCCTGAAAATTACCCACAAAATCAAATAATAAAGCCTGTAAAGATAAAATTCTGATATAGGAGTTGTAAAGATGTAAGTAATTTTCAAAAGAATATATCTTTAATTTTGATTTTATTGTTCAAGTCTATTTTCCATTTAATAAAAGAATCAAATAATATACATTAGTATGACTTAACTATTAGTATTATTAGTTTGATTATAATATAAATGAGTTTTTAGACTAGAAAAGTTACAACTGTAATATTTGATACATATCTTTTTATGTATTTTACTCTTTTTATATCAATATCAATCTCACGTTCTATGAGATTTGATAAGAAAAAAATATCAATACTATATATTATCAATAGTATAAGATTTTATTAGAAAAATATATTTTGAGATTAATTACACGTATCTATTAAATTATTATAAATAGTTGAAATAAGTTGTCCTTTGGAAACTAATTTATGTTTACTAACACTATTATAAAAAATATATATGATGTCTTGCGTTCAATGTTGAAATACAAAAAAATCAACGTAATAATATGATAAATAATATTTTTATAAATAAATATTTAATTTTAATGTCAGAATTGATATTTTTCGACATCGTATCACCGTCATGATGTTGATGTTTTAGTTTCAGACATGAAAAAAATTACAAGTTTGAAATGTTACTTTAGAAACTTTGTATGTTAATGAAATCATTAAATTTTTTTGTGAGAGGATGAAAATTTATTGATTTTATCTTTGTATGAAACCTTTATATTTGTTCAAACTCAAACTCTTTTTTATATAATTTTTCTATCATTTTACACAAATACATATTTAATAACTATTTTAGATATGATTTTCTTTTGTTTTAACCAATTTTTTTGACCATATACATGGTCTTCTTTCTCTTTTCATTTGAGTTTTTGATGAATTTTTGTTTTTATTTTCGTTTTTTATAAACTACAATTTAGTTGAATCTGTTGGTATTATTGAAATTATTTGTTGTTTACATCGTATACATCTAAAAAGATAAAACTACAAATTCAAATGACTTGAAAATTTGTTTAAAATATCAAAAAATCGCGTACAAAAAATTTTAGATCAAAACCTAGAGTCTAAGTATGTAAAATATTTTTGCAAAGTTTAAAAAACACAAAATAAATTGATGAAAAATAAAAAACAACATTTTCTTAAAAATATATAAGGAACGTGATTGGAAATTTTTTTCTACCCCAAATTCATATAAAATATTGTCAAATCGATCAACCAAAACAAAAGTTATAGTCGTTTAAAGATAACAAATTAGTTTATATGTTCATACAAATTAGTTATGAATATATAGAATGCTAAAACTAGGCTACATTTGTTTGTTTTCTGCTTTTCAGATTTGGAAAAACTTTAAAAATAATCATTTATTAAAAAAAACACAAATGATTGGGACATCTGAAAATGCATTTTTGGACTTTGACGTAAAAAAATAACTATCTTCAGATGTTAATTAAGGTCAAAAATTATTATTTCCAAATGTTAATTGATGTTGAAAATGAACATTTTTCGATGTCATTTAATGTTTAAAAATAACAATTTCTAATCTTAAATAATATTTAAAATGATCATTTTTAACTTCTTTCAATATGATGTTGATATTCTTTTAGATGTTGAAAGCTAAAAAAGACAAATGTCACGTTCCTTTTTTTTTTTTTTACCAATGTGACATAAATTAATTTCTAATCAAAGAGTATTGATATGCACTTAAATAAGTAGGATGGGGTTTTTCATAAAATTTCATAATAGAAAATATCTTAAGATGGTATATAATATAAAAGTATTTTTATTTTTAAAAATAATTTATAAACTCTTTAATGTTATAAAAAAATATTTTACCGAATTATTTACTATTATTTTACCAAAGCAAGGAAAATATTTTGAAAAGATAGAATAACAAACAACGTATATATATTATCATGTTTAGAAGATACTGTGATTATATTTTTGTAGTGTAGTGTTGTCATTTTATGCTTCATATCTTTTATTTTATTTTATTTTTAATAAATTTTTATATAATGGCAATTGATTGATGACCTTTAGAATGTTAAAAGTCTTGATAGTAAAACTAAACTTCAAAATATTATACCTTCTTATTTCATGTTTTAGAAAAGGACAATATATCATTATTTTACTATTTATTTAAATAAGACTTTAATGCACTCTTACGTTGATCATAGACACTAAAAATGATCAAATATTAAAATCAAGTGCTTATGCTTTTATTGATATTTCATAAAAAAAAAAAAAAAGAATACGAAAGTACAAATACTGTATAGACCGTTGTTATATTTCGTATATAAAGTTAATATTGAACTCTCAAGATCCTCTATATGTTTAAATTTCATATCTAATTTGATCACCAAATAAAAATATGGTTTTTTTTTTTTTAGTTTGGAGCTATTTTTATTGATATTAAGTTATACTTTATCTTTAATTTCAGTTATTATATTAACTAAATTCATCAATATAAAGTTAACATCAAGACTGAATATATGTTTTAGTATTTAAAGGTTAATTTCATTGTAAGTGTTGTATGGTAAAAGCATGAAATATTTGAGATTAGATCACAAAATAATTCATAATCAAACATTTAAATAAATTATGAATAAATTTTCCAAATTTAAGCAGAACAACTTGTATTATTAACCCTAAGATCAAATGAAGAATTAAAATATGTGTGATCTTGTTAAGAATTATAAAATAATTTTAAAGGATTAGTCAATGATAGTTAGTTGTCATTAAACTAGTAAATCATGTGATATAATTTGACACTTATGGTAAGAATCTAAAATTTGTGTTTTAAAATTCACAGTGGATTTAAATTATTTAGATTTTATTATTTTAATATCAAAAATTTAAAGTGTAAATAAAGTTTTTATAAATAAATTTCATTACTTAAAAACAACATTCATTTTAAAAACTTTTTTTTCTAGAGCTTTCTTCCTTTTTTCTATGTTTTCTTACCTTCTGTTAATCTATTTGAATATTGGAGGCCACTTAAGTGATCATTACGACGAGCTCTTAAATTTTGATTTGATTAGTTTTTTTAATAGAGGAAGTTGGTTTTTTCGCTTATTTTCTTGGTTGGTATGTTCTTCCTATGCATGTAAATTATCTTAGTTCACATGCAGTGTTTGAGTCTTTTATACGATTCTTTGTTGATTAATAGTTCTAATTATGTGTCCTGATTGTTTTTGTGTTGTTCCTAACTACATACAGAACATCTTATATATGAGTTTAAAGAGATTTGGGATTATTTAGGGAAATTTCATTTGTCTAAGGGAAGCCAATTGCACATTTCTTTTATGTGATTAATATCTTGAAATTGCTAATTTATGTTAGTATGGTGTTTTGCCTATATGATTAAGTTGTGTGATTTAGTATGAGGTGTTGAATTGAAACTAAGTTTTAAATTAGCTTACTTGAATTATATGATGGAATTGGAAATGCTGCTTGATTGGTATTACAAATGGTGTTGTTTAAATTATTGAAGGTAGTGTAATTTGAAATTTGGTATGTTTTCACATCTGTAATAGTTGTTGAACTGTTTGGCAAGACTCAAATGACATAAATCTACAAAAGTGTGTTTTGTAGAATTATGCAGATTCGCTGGGTGAGAATATACTTGCTTGGCGAAAATATACTCGTTGAACAAAACCAAAGCTAGAGAGCTACTAACTTAATGGTCACTATGCGAAAATATACTCACTAGGTGAAGTCAAAGTCAGAGAGCTACTAACTTTGCGGTCATTGAGCAAGGATATACTCTTTGGGTGAAGCCAAAGTCAAAAAGCTCATTGACTTGGCAATGACTGGGTGAGGCAAGTCTCGTTGGATGACTTTTGAAAGAATTTAAGTTTGTGAGTTCCAATAACAAATTCACTGGATGAGCTATTTGGTCACTGAGTTAGTGAGCTTTCAGGTTCTATTTGCTCAACGAGTAGATATTTTCATTGAGCAAAATTAAAAAGCCTAACTTATTTTCTTATATGTTCTATTATGGTACTTTTAATGTGTGATATTGTGAGTGTTAAAAATGATAGTTGGTTTATGATGTATATCTCATAATGGTTGATAAATTTATGAATAAATATATATGAAAGTAATGATGTATGAAATGATGATGATTTTTGTTAATAAATATGAGCATTGTATTTGTTTGACATAATTCTAGGGATCCTATTGAGAGATTCTATGGTGGCGTGTCTTTAATGTATGCACTGATATATGGATAGTATTGAGAGTTATCATGTTGTTCTAATAACCATCAAATCTTAAGTAGAGAATAGTGGAGTATGTGGTGAGAGGAGCAAGGGGTCATAATATAGGGACTTTACTTTGGCCAAAGATGTTAACAGATTAACCTTGTGTGTGGTAGGATGAAACTCATTGACAATGACTCTGCAAAGTAGTAGAGGCCACCACAAGTACATAACTCACCAGAGTCTAACATCAATACATGTATCCAAATCACTGAGTTTAATATGAGTTTTATATGATATATATTTGTTACGAATAAGTTATGTGTGATAATATCTTTATGTTTATTTTATGAGTACTCTTTTTACATATCAACTTACCATTCTTCTAGGTTGTTTTGTATGTGTATTTCTTTCCTTCGAAATGGTCATCATAAATGATATACATATGACGTGATAATAGTTAATCTTGAATAGGATGAAAATAATATTTAAGAGTTTAGTTCTAAGTGAATTTAGTTGTGTTTAGCCTTTTTGAACAACTTTATTGTTCTTTTATTTTATTTGGTGTAATATCTCTTGGTTATATGGAAGCTTTGTATATATTTCACATTATATTCATACTTTGGGTAACTAATAATATAAGATATTTTGAATAGTTTGTTTCTAAATATTGTGATATTTTTTATAGTCAATTATATGCTAACGTGACAATTATACCTTAAAAGAAATATCAATAACATTTATTATGAAAATATCTATACCCTGTTCTCAATTTCCAAAATCATTTTCTTACCATTTTTTGATATGTAATGGCAATGGATAGATTGCAATTACATTTTTTATTTTATAATCTTATCCAATTTGCTACCAAAGTTACTGTACTAAATTATTCACATGTTTTCTAAATATAAATTTTGAATATTAAATCATCATTAAGATATCATCATAAGTTTTTTTTTTTTTTAAAAAAAAATCTAAACAAATGAAACTTCTTATTTTATTTGACTTATTTTATACGTAATATATCTTTAATATATTAATTATTAAATTAAATGATACATTATGCATATGCATATAATTATTATAGTCTTCTCATTAGTTGCCTTGTTATCTCATAATGTTAACAAGTCCTTAAAGTTTGCTTTTTCTTAATCGATTTCAATGATCACTAATAGATATTTATGTAACTCTCTCTAAGATTTTTAATAATTTTATTGGACTCTTATGTTACTAATCAGCAGACTTTACAACTAGTAAGACTTTAATACATATTATCATGTTTCAATATCTAATTTAAAAATTATATATTGTTTATATTCATATCCTTAACTGATATAAAAAATTCTCATTAGAACAATTCGAATAATACTCAATGACATATAGTAGTTATGTAAGAGAATATTTTTTCCACATTTAAACAAATTACAAAAGAGAATAACTTCATTTGTCCAACATTAATCATATTAAGAATTTTTAGAATATAAGATACACACTTTTATCATTTATAATCTATATTAAAGTTTTAGTTACGTATTGTTCATCTTTTCCTCCATTGATTTGACCACCTTCTTCATCACCACCACAAATTTCATCATCACCACCAACCCACTACAAACATTTCTTTTATCAATTATTAGATCAGATATGATACACAAAACAATGTCACATATTTGTAAATAACAAACAACCATAGTAAATAACATAAAAAAATGTTAATTTTTTGGTATTATCAAAGGGATTAAAACAAATTACAATTGCACATTTCAAGTACAAACCTAACAAAATAACTATCTATGAAAAAAAAACATAGAAGGAAGTAAGAAAAAAAAGGAGACTTAATAATAATAAATAATGATAAAAAAATGGATACGAAAGAATAAAATTATATTGGTTTTAATATTTTAAAATATATTATTTCTTAAAAAATTTATGAAAATCAATGTGTTTTAGAGGTATATTAAAAGAATACTACAAAATAATTAGTAATGAATTTAGACTTTACTACATGCTACCTATATAAATGTTGATTAAACTATCAATATATTTTTTTCTTCATATTTATATTGTGAAAGTTTACTAATTTGAATTTTCTGAAAATTTGTTAATTATATGAATATATAGTAGTTTTATAAATTAATTTGGATAAATCAAATTTGAAAGTTAATCTACAACAGACATAGTAATCATATTTACCTTAATTAATATAATTATACATTTTTATTCAATAATGATGACAAATTAATATAATAATGCATTATAAATTTTATAATTTATACATGTAATTACAAAAGTTGCTTCAAGTAGTATACCTATTATTTTTTAAATTTTAAAAAAAAAAACCAGTGAGATCCCAAGGTAAAAGAATAAACGTGATGATCATAATTTTTGGTTCAACTATGCAAAAGTTATGTAATATACATATAACCTATACAGAAAAAAAAAACAATATATATAATAATATAATTAGATTTTGTTTTTTCGGAATAATGATGTTGAAAAACTTAACAGATAACTACATATATAACGTTAGTTATACATATAATCAAAATAACTTTTAATTATTAGATTTCACGTATTAGTAAAAAAACTTATCATATTACTAAAAAAATTAAAGATATATTTAAGTTTTAGGGTGGTATTAAAACAATGTGAATATTTTTTTAAGCTTTAACATATTTGAAATTTTACAGGCAAAACACATTTTATTCTATTGTTTATAGCAACATTATAACGAATAAATAAATTTATGTATGACAATCAATCTTTCCATATAATAAACTATTAAGTATAAATAAAAAGTAAAATAAAAATTCTGATAATGTTTAAATTGTAAAATGCTCAATTAAAAACGTTTTTCTCTGCTATGAAAATAATCCAAGATTTTAATTTTGCCAATATAAAACTCAAATATGACCAAGTAGTACTTTTAAACCACCTTTTAGACAAACACTTCAAGATTTCCCATTTTAAAAAAAAAATATTTTGATTATCTTTTTACCTCCCATTTCTGTAAGATGATTTGTTTTAAAGTGTAAACCCCACCAATAAAATTCATGATATGAATACTTCAACTATTGTGTTTAGGGAAGATAGTTGACTTTGACTGAAATTGAATTCCCATTTGTTTTAAGGAAATTATATATATATATGGCACTAATTTAATTTGCAAAGAAAGATAATGGAAGGAAAACCATGATTGTTGTCTGTATTCATGAGTTTAAAGTAAAACATAATTGAAAAAGTTGAAAGACTAAAATAATGCACTATGAATTGAGTGCAATCCTATAAAGTCACATGGGCCAGTGGAAGAAAGAAGATAATGTTGATAAATCTTCAATATTTTATTTCATAAAGTTATTTCACTTTCTTGCCTACAAAAAACTATGCTATTTCCCCCAGCTGTGGTGATAATGTTGCCACAAAAATATTTTAATTTAATCATTAATATTGTATAATCTATCATTTTCTGGGTCAACCACTTTTATCTACACAATTCCTCTAGAATAATATAGCTTAATGTTAAACCATATCAATACATAGATTTATGTTAAAATATGTTGAAACTAGTGGAGGAGAGAAGTAACATGCATAATCTCATACTTTGTACACAAATTTAAATATATAAACTTAGTGGTCTCAAGAAAATGATCGAATGGAGCAAATCAAACCCTTATATCAAGAGGTTACAAATTTGAATAAATTTACAATAAAGAATAATGTCCGTACTTATATATTATATGTGTTTCAGGTGTAGGGTCGAGTTCAACGTCTAATGTTTAGGTAAAAGTTTAAAAGGTTTAAATGTTATTCTTCACTCGTAGTCATTCCTCCAATACAGTTTAGAAAACACCTACAGAAGATGTTGTGATGTCAAAGTGAGTTCATTGTTTGATAATTCAGACATTAAAACTGAAATAAATGTAATCACCTATCTCCTTACCTCAAACCTATATTTATAGATTTTGAAGTAGACCTTTAATTAGCAAGGACATAATTGCAGTCCAATTGGTGATAATCACATTTTATCTCATGTTATTCAACATTAGAGTTAATCTCCTAGTCAGTTGTTCGTTGTTTATGATATTTTTGTCACGAGGATAGTTCGTGGAGGTTTTCAATTCCGATTTATAATTGACTGAAAAATTGTACAATACAATATATTTATTGAAAATCAAAACTATGATCCGAATCTCATATTTAAAAAAAAAAGTAAAACGCCTTATAAAATTAAAGACTTATAAATTTAAATTTATTATTTTAAAGTTTTGTTAGAAAAGTAATATTATTTAGATATAAAAATAATTAAAACTCAATTAAAATAATCTTTGGATAATAATCTTGATATTATTTCAGTAAATAAATTTATATTTAATTTAATTTAATTTATATAAGGTCTAATCTAAAATTTTACTTATATACCATAAGTTTATCTTAAATGAAAATTTTTCTTTCATCATTTACTTGGTTGATAATTTTCTAATGATGAATATGAAAATCAGCATAATTCAAAGTGGGTTGATGAGAAGATATCAACGACGGTTCATCATACTGTTGGTAATTTCTGTTGTCACGAAAACGATTGTTGAATACACTCTTTTAGAGAAGTCACTGGAAAAATAACTCAAGTTATGAGACCAATATATACTTTTCATTTAAGAATACCTTTGATAATTATTTTGTGGGTTCAAATTTGAATAGCTTTCATTGATGGCATTATTCTTGAATTGTCATTTTTCTTTGTTGTGACAGCTTGTTTTATTAGCACCTTAAAAACTTTTGAATTCTTAGTCTTTAACTTTTCTGAAAAATATTTTAGTGCAATCACTTCTTTCTCTCATAAATGATTATAATGTTCATCATATTTCTTTTGATTCTTATCCAAAAACAGTTAACTTTTGTCTTAACCCCTTATAATAATATAGTCATTCACAATATTCAATCATGAATGTGAAAGAACATATCTTCTTCCTCTCTTTTAAAATTTATACGATTATTCTTCTTTTTTAACTTAATTTCATAAAACTGGTTTATAAAATAAAATTTACACTCATTTATATACACTAAATTAATCTTATTTTTAATGAACGTGAGACTTTCAATATGATGAATTACATCCACTAAAATTTCATCATGACTAGTTGTTATGATTAAAAACTCAACCTATGTATTGGTTTGACATAACAAATGGAACTCCTACTTAAAAGGAATTGTGGAATGCAAAATAGGAAAATCCCTGTGTTTAGTCAAAAAGATTTTAAGAAATTGAAAGACTTTTATAAGAATTTTGATTATTTTAAGGATTTGCATTCTATTTCATGTCATTTATTTCTTACCATACAACATAGTATTATAATTTCAGTATAATTTGTGATTTATTTTTATTTTTCTTTGATTAAAACATATATGGTATTGTGAAGTGAGTCACCAATTTATTAGACACATGTTGACTTAATTAAGAAAAAGAAAAAAAAAATTGTTTTTCTTTATACACCAATAGTTCATTATTTAACTTGAAAGAACATAATCTGGATTTTAGGAGGGAGACAAAAGGAAATAAATTCTTATATGAGAAAAAAAAGTCACAAAATATGAGAAAGAATGAAGGATATTATTATATTATTCGAAGAATATTTTCTATTATGTTTAAAAAAAAAACTTATAGTATATTCATTAATTATTAATTGATTTGGGTTTTGTTTCTATTTCTTATTCTTATTATTTTTCAATAGATAACTTAAAAAAAAATGTCACATTAATAATCCATATTTTAAAACTCCAATTTTAATAATAAAAAAATAGCAATAAAATAGAAAAGGTGTTATCTCGGTTTTATCCAAGAAGGAGATCCACAAATTTAAATATCGAATTTTTCACAAAAAAACAACTGGTGCTTATCCATGGAACCAGTGCTATGACATGACAATATCCTTTGTTGCTCCCAAATGTGATCAACTTGCCGCTAAAAGCACTTCATGTTGAGTTGTTCTTCCGTGAGCAACTTGTAAATTTTTAACTTTCTTAAAAAAATCACTTACCATTATAAGCAACAATGAAGAATTGCATATAATCCTTTCCTTTGCTTAATGCAGTTTCCTAAAACAGAAAACAATATATGCATCGCGAGCATTCATTTTTATGTCGGAAGTTTCACGTCAATTAGAGATAAAATCATTAAAGTGTATATAAGTGGATGTAAATCTGATCTTACAAGCTGATTTTGTAGAATTGAGTTAGACTTAAAATCCACTTCTAACAATGTCGACTTAGAATTTATGTTTCTATCGTACCAAATAGTTTGAAATACAGTAATGGAGGGAGGTTTAGGTGAATGTAGTGTGGTACTGTGAGACAACGAGGGTTGGTGAATGATGAAGGAATTGAAGGCAACTAAGTCAATGGAATAAGCTAAGAGGAATGAAATAAATGGAAGGTTGGTGGTGGTGTCAACTTTAGCAGGAGAGCTTTTTAGTATAATCATGCACTACCCTTATGGTTGTGCTGAGTTGACTTGTTGCAGATGATCGTGGATCATGCAAGTCCACATTTTTCACAAATCCAACTATTGAATGAAGAAGTAAACCAAGATGGAATAAACAAGAATGAATGGCTTGATTAGATGTTGAGTGTGCAAGTAATCATGATTTAGTTTTAGCACAGTACTTATCATAGCTCTTGTTTGTAGCAGTCAAAGTCTCATGACTCACACAGCATTAGTGGAAATAACGAGTCATGTTTCAAACATTAGATAACTAAGAAGGCATAATACACTGCATATTTGGCTTAATGATAATCCAATTGTTATGTTTGTTTTAGACAAGTGAATTTTAAATCTGATTCAACTTCACAAAATCGAATTAAAAAGTGAAGTTTATACTTATTTATATATTATGAATTGATCTTATCTTTAATCGACGTGGAATTTTAACGAATTTAAGTGTAATTTTTATCTTGACAAGGCTTATCTAGTGGAGGAATAGTACTCATTGACATACCATCCACATGGGTCTGCATCACATTTTGGCACCGGTATATTGACTCTTGATTTGTGGGGAACCCAAAAACTTTGCATTATTCTCATTAATTGCTCTTCTAACAAACAAGCAATGTCAATCTGTGTACAAAGATCAGCCATCCATGGTTAAGATTCTCTGTTGAGGTTTCTAACCCAATGATTGATATCTCCAACCCCATTATCAGATCTGTCCAAATATATAGCTATACACTTAAAATTCCTTCTTGTATATAGTAAAGGAAAAAGCTATACCATGAAAATTCCTTCTTGTATATTGGTAAAATCCGAAGTGTATTATAACTGGTGCACCACGACAACTCAGCAAAAGTAAACCCAAAGTTTGATGGCAAAGAGACTCTTCAAGAGACTTTTTGTAAATTAGGCAGCTTTGTCGGCAAGTTGGGCATAACAGACCCCACCTTTGATTAATGGGAGAGAAATGGTACTTAATGTAGTATTTTTTGGACAGAACTTTTCTAGATAAACATTTTGGAGGAATAGGGTGTTTTATGTACAGTTAAAGACTGATTTTTTGAGAACCCAAATGCATAAAAAAATAATTTTGACAGACATTTTTCTTTCCAATACATACAAAAGAGAGAAAGAGCAGAGAATTTGAAGTTCTCACTGCAGGTTTAAGAGATAAAATCATCTACCAATCATTTCACAGCAATGACACTTTTGTGATAAACACAAGCACTAGGTAACAGCACCACCTAAATACCATTATTAAAAGTCCTTGTACAAGAGTTGGCCCTCCAACTACTCTTTGTTTTTCTCTGCAGGGTTCATAGTCCCCAATATTCTGTCTTACTCTGACTAGCTCAGAACTATATATACATATATAATACTACAAGTTATAGGTAGGTGAAGTAAACAAGAGGGAGTAGAAGATGTGGCGTGTTCTGGCAGCAGTGAGAAGAAACTTTCAGAACACAAGAAAGAGTTCAAAGGTGGCAGATGAGAGCATGTTTGAAGCAGGAAACGGTGTTGAGCTATTTGGAGATGACAGAGGCAGAAGACAACATGGTTGGGGGCTTGTTTGCAGCATTCTTCAAGCTCCAATATCAATACTCTCATGTGTTTCTCACCCTCAGGTTAATGGTTCTGATGGGGTTTGGGTAACTGGGGAATTCTCACAGGTTTCTGAAATGAACCATCTCATGGTAAGTGACAGCATGAGATATGCAATTTTGATGTAGTAAATATTGTAAATACCAATTGCTGCTGCTGCTCCTGCTTTCCAAGGACAACATCACATACCTCTCTTTCTCTCTTGCCATCATTCTTCTTTTCTCTTTTCTTCTGTTCACAGTTTGGATCATATATGTAATACACTAGGTGATTTAATGGATCAGCCAGAGTTATGACCTACTTTTGGTGTTAATCAATGTTTCATTTCTCCTTTTCACTGTTTTCCCATTGCTAATAGAACATATGGCTGTAAAAAGTTGATACCTTTTCTCCATTTTTTGTTTCTCTGTCTCTCTTAACTATGCTTAAAATAAGAACAAGAAAAGTGGTTTGTTTTGTCAGCATAGAACATATGACTAGGTTCATGTCCTACAAAGAAAGAGAAAATATCGAAAGAGTTTAGCTTTAAACAGTTGATGATGCCTTTTCCCTTTTGGCATGATCAAATGTTGATGTAAAAAGCACACAACACTCTTTGTCTTGAGGTGGCTAATTTCTGTTTTACTGGTCACTCTTCTTTGTAATGGAAGCAAAACTTGTGAAATCTAAGGAGCAGTTTTCATGCTGGTATTATAAATTTAGGATTTGATGAAGATAATTATGAAAAGGTGAATTGTCAGTGTTCTGTCTGGTTCAATGATGTCAGATTGAGGAGAAGTCTCATGGGATGCCTTAAAGGAAGAGAATATATAAAAAGCAATTACTCTCAGTTTTCACTTTGATCAACCAGTTTCACTATTTTTTTCTTGCCAGTAAATATTTACCTTTAATCAGTTAATTTAAATATATATATATATATATATATATATAAAATTTTAAATTATACATTGATTTTATGAGATTAAAATAAATTTTTAATTTATTTTTAACAGGACTTTCTTAATATGAGTTAATGAGTGAAATTTAAAGCCTAACTCTTAATTTTTTTAACTATTTATTCTTACACATAATGTATTGTACTTTACGCAAACCACACTTTCCGAATGTATTTTCTCATCTGCCAAATTATGCATAGTTTTCTGAACAATGTTAATAATACCTTCTAGTATATTCTTTTTAAAAGCTAAAATTTATTAAAGTTAAAGATGAATGGTCTGATAGTGGGTGAAACAACATCTTCAATAAAAATAGATATTGTTAGAATATGTTCTAATTATACCTCTGATATCATGTTAACTTTAGATTTAACTTAACTCCACAAAACCGGTTTGTAAGATGAGATTTGCATACACTTATATACACATTGAATTAACATTATCTCTAGTTGACGTGAAACATCCAACACATCACTCTGAGAAAACAATCAAAGAAAAATGCTTATCACAATTTTTTAACATATTTATATGATTATATTTTTTATTATATACAAAATCAAGTCAACTTAAAATGTGTCGATTAAAATTAAAGATAAAATTGAAATAAAATTAATTTAAAATATGTACATTTAGAATTGAAGTTAATTTCTTAATATTTATAATACTTTTACATTCAACCAAATTAAACTTACCCAAAAAAAAATGTATGAATGAGTAAATGCTGTATGGTTTAATGAAGTTATATAGAATGGGAAGAGTGATGATTGTTTTAGGGTTGAAAATATAGTTGCAATAATATATTACACAAAATTATGAATTTTGTTTAAGGTGGTGCTGTAAGTCGGCGCAAGAGACACCAACTTTAATAGAATAATAATTCATAGAAAGCCACATTCACAGTATTCAAATTATTAGTGCCAATGTGTTGTGAATTTTAACATTTTATTTTCTCATGAATAAAGAATTTTTAACTTTAAATTCCACCGTTGATTATTAGGCTTCTTCAAAATCATCTAATTAAAGGAACTTTAATATTAAGGCTTAAAAAAGAAACTAATCTTAATTATAAAAGCATACACTAAATTTGAATACCAATTGTTTCGAATGTAATTTTTACCATCTATTTTTATTATATGATAAAAATTTATTGTTTTCTTGTGATGTTATGTGTGTGTATGTGACATTTTGGCGTGTGAGAGCCATTTTCATTACAAAAACGCGTGACCTACTCATTTCTCCACTATTGAAACTACCTAAGTTATATAACTAGGTGTAGCTTTATTTTCAATAGTGCTAAGATTGCACTTTTTACTCAATTTTCAATAAACAAAATTTCGTAGTGTTCAATGTATTTTTCTAATTGTCCACATGCGACTCACTCACTAATGCAAGTCAATTAAAAACTATGTGAATTGATTTAGTTAGATGAATAATAGGCATTACTAAAACAAATACGTAGGATACTTTAAGGTTACTCCCTAATATTCAGTTTAAAATTTAAAATATGTTAATTATGATACTAACAAAGAAAAATTCACCATTTGTCTTAGATCACACACTTAACTATTAATTTACTTCATAAAAATAGTTTATAGAATTTATATTCTTAATCATGTAATATTAAATTTTTTATTACGAAATGTTTTTGCTGAGATGAGACAAAGATAACTGTCTGTGTACTGATAATGCCGAATCCACATTCAAGTCAAAAATTTTCTCTGTAGGTTTTTTGTAATTCAATAGTATACCTCGAAATTAAACATTTATTTATAGAGTTTATAAGAATCTGGTCAATTAATTTACTCTTAATGATCATTAATGTAAACCTTAGCTGTCTGACCATAACCGTTATGACATTAATTACGCCTCAACTCTGATTAGAGATTGTTGAGAAGGAGCGGTTGAGAGAGACGCTTTCTTACAAATCCACCCGCTCGGTTTTGTCCTTGCAACTTGTCACCCTTTCCAATTGGTTAGCTTCAAGTCCATAGTAACACGAAACTTTTTTTTTTTCTTCTAAAATTAGATATACTTTTTATACAATATTGAAATAATTTCTACAATACTTTTTGAGTATTATATGGTTTGTTTTTACACTTCAAACTTTATATTTATTTTGTGTCAGTCTAAAATTGAAGATACGAGTGTATGTCAAAACAC
The DNA here is from genome assembly GCF_000741045.1 of Vigna radiata var. radiata. NCBI lineage: Eukaryota > Viridiplantae > Streptophyta > Magnoliopsida > Fabales > Fabaceae > Vigna > Vigna radiata. Next base: position 3,290,760 of record NC_028356.1, on the reverse strand, counting down.
TTCAATATCTAAGTTAGTATGTGAATAATTAAATTATAAATGTGTATTTGACTAGTAATACATATATTAAAATTATCTTCTATTTATACTAATTTTACCAAATTTTCAGTATTTGTAAATTTTTAACCTAACACATTTACTTAGCAACATATTATGGATCGAGTTATCAATATGTTCTTGTTGATGGTATATCTCCTACAATATAATTTTATCATCAACATTCCAATAAATTATTTTCATATAATTAAATGTTGTTAATGTGTGTGTGTAAAAGACAATGGATAAAAGAAAGTGTTGAAGATTGATAGATTATGTATATAATGGTAGCTTATGCACATTTGCAAAGGTCTCCCACGTTGTTGAATAGTTATGAAAAGCACTATGATTTGTTGAGAGAGATATGTACATAGTGACATTGATGATCTCCACTTTGTTGGTAATGAGTGGTAATGACTACTATGAAGTATGAAGTGATGAAGGACAGTTTGATTTTACACATTCACCATCAATAGTAGAAGCTTTGCTGGACATGCTTTTGTGGTCTTTACCCTTCAATCTTGTTTGTGGTATGTGTTCATCATACCAAAACATGAACACTTATTACCCACAACAATTTTCCCCACTTACATTTCACATCAATACTTCCTAATTCTTTGCCCAATAATGGGGTTTCGGACAAAAATTAACCAATACTTGCTAATTGCTTCCTAATTTTCTTCTCAACATAAAGTGGCAAACAATCAAAAATAGTCAACCATTATGCCTTTTTTTCTTTCTCATCTTTTCTCTTAATTTTAATTTATATCATTAACCAATTAAGATTAAGCTATAATTAAATACACGAACATTTGTAAATTCGACACTGATACATTGACACACCCATGTGACAAAAACATTTAAATAAAACGATATTGTTCAGTTTTTTCTTCTAAAATTACTCTTTCATTCTTAATAAATGTTAAAAAAGAGTGAAACACACCATGTCATATGAATGTTTTTTTAAGAATCGGTGTCAAAGTAATGCTATTCTGACAAACTTTTACATTTATTTGACATAAAATGATCATAAAAGTGTAAAATTTTATTTTTTCAAAAAATGAAGAGAGTAAAAAGTAAAAAACGACAATATCAAACGAATGTAAAAAATTTAGATACGTCAAAGAATATTTTTCTAAAATTATAGAATTTTTTAGAAGAAAAAAAAATCTAAGACTATAATATAGGATTAAAAAATATATTAAATGAGAAATGGAGCAATAAATTAGGTATTGATGTGCTTTGTTGGTAATTACTATTACTCCTACAAATACTGTTATATGTAATGATTGAGTTATTGACCTTAATTGGTTTAACTTTGCAAATTTTAAAATAATTTAAATTCTTATAAAGTCCATTGGCTAGAACATAATCCTATTTTGTTAATTCTGTTCGATGTTGTCATACATGTAATAACAAGTTTAAACTTTGAATGAGTGAAAAAAGAATTAACCGTTATGTTATGCCACTTAGAACGCTATTTTTTTTTCTTCTTTTAAGGGATTTACGGAATCATATAATATATAAATTTAATATTGTTTATGATGTTTTTATGACTAAATTGGAATTATTGATTTAATTTGTATTTTTCTTTAAATTAAAGCATGGGAGGATTAAAAACTGTTATTAATTTTTCAATTATATTTAAATTTACAAATGCTGTTTCGAAATTCTTGAAATTCATTCACTCCGAAATCACTGTTCACTTCGAATTTCAGCCGTTCCACAGCCCATTGCATCTTTCCCTATCATTTCCAAATCGTGTCGTTCCTCCAAATCCTGCCGTGGACCCAGTTGCAGGTTTTAGGGTTTCGAAATCATTTTTTTTGTTCTGTTTTTTTGTTCTCCACTTTGGCGCCTTAGATAACGACCGTCAAAGTTCTTTTTATGCAGGGAAAACTAGAGATAGTTAAGAAGAATTGTGACGTTTTGAAGAAGCAATTGGTGCCTAGAGGACCTCGGATTCAATTTGGATACTTGGTATGATTTTGCAGCCAAAATCCCATATTTTGCCATTGCCTCAAATGAAATCGTTTGTCTTAATTTTTTATGGCTTTTAAATCGTTTATCTATATTAGCATATTTGTCGCCAGAAATAAAACAAAGACCTTATCAGACCCTGTATAATAGTGGTTGGATGCATTTTCTAGAACCATCCAATGGGCAAGGGGAATCACCAATGACGTATATCTTGAGATTTAAGGCATGACATTTTAGTTAGGATGGAATTATCCATTTGGTTGCAGAGGAAAAAAGATCCATGGAAAGATCTTGCTCAGAACATGAACAAAAGAGAGGAGAAAATTAAATTACGTGCGCTTCCTCTTGTGACCATCAACATCGGTGAGATTGAGAATTTAGCATAGAGATTGAAAAGATTTCAAATTGGACAAAAGGCTCAGAAGTTTAGTACTTGAAGCATTTAATGATGGATGGAGGATTTAAGGGAGATGCTTAGTTTGGTCAATGAGATTCTTTGAAACCTGAAACTCGTCATCATATCTAGGCAAAATCTCCTAAAAAGTGCCATAATTCTGCCTCGTGCTTCTTCAGTTTACGGCGATAAGGATAATGAAAAGGAAAACAAAAGTTTGGTTGAAGAGGGAAGGCGTGGGGAGAGGAAGAATCCAGGAAAACGTGAAATTGAAGTAGGTGACCTTCACTTTTAGGTTGAATTGCTTAAAATATTACATGCACCCAGGTTCCAATTTTATCTGTACCTTGACTTTAACCAGTCACATCTTTCCTTCTACATTTTTTTTCTCTGCCATTTCCTTGGTGAAAACAAATATCAGTAGTTTACTTAGCAAGTCCTTGCTGCATACCCGATTGGTATTTAACATTACCTATGTGTACCTGGAAAATAAAAGAGGGTAAGCAATATTATAAATTTGTTGATATTACAAAACACTTATCAGTGCTAATATACTCGATACCCTCCAAGAGGTAAAAGCCATCTTCTATTTCTCATATCTATATATAAATTTGGATAATTGTTTGAAAAATTATACTTTGACACTATAAAAAATAAAATATATTCACTTTACAACCTATCCTAAAATATAAAAAAAATATATTAAAGTATAAAAAATATGATTCAAATAATATATATTTATAGAGAGAGAATAGTCAAGGGTTGTATCTTGTAAGGAATGTCAACCTATTATCTCCCTAATGTTTTATGTATTTACCACTGAAAAGTCTCTTGGAGAAACAAAACCCTTGTTGTAACATCTTTTCAGAGCTTGGTTGTAAATTGGGTTAGGCTTTCTATTTCAATTTTAATGGTATTCCCTCGGCTGGCTTTTCTTGTCCCTATTCCATAACAGTGTGCCTTGTTTGCTTCCTTTTCCTTAACAAATGAAAAAACAATCTTTGCCTTAAATATCAGGGTGTGTTTATCAGTTAAGTTAGTTAAGATGCATTGAAAAACAATCTTTGCATTAAATATCGGGGTGTGTTATCAGTTAAGTTAGTTAAGATGCAGTTATTGTTCAGCAGTTAAATTAGTCGATGGTCAGTTTATGGGCAGTTATTTTTTATTAGTGGAAGTTTGAATTCATTATCCAGTTTATATGTTTAATAGTGAGCTATATGCATTGATTCAAGTTTTCTTTTTTCTGAATATTGATGCAAATTACCCTAACAAGTTAGTTTCTGAATATTGATGCAAATTACCCTAACAAGTTAGTTTCTGAATATTGATCCAGTGAGATTCATATCATGCAAGGCCCTTGGACACATCGCATATGCCGTTGACAAAAAATAAGTGGTCTATAGATAGATATAACTCCCATTATTCTAATCTGCCTCCAACTACTAGTACATGCATACATTTTAGAGTGCTACTCGCAGTTGTCCTAATCTTGTTCATGAATTACTAACCGGGGATCACTGTGTAACAGATGTTTGTTGGAAGTCCACAGTGAGTAGGTACCCTCGTTTGTTTCAGATTCCATTTGTTAAAGTGGAGTGGGCACTGGAGTGTTCTGCCGGCATAGATGGGTTTTGGGACACTGAGTTTATCCACGGTTGTCCGATTTGAGGCCACGAGTTTCAATGGTTTGCCCCCATCTCGGTCATCTAAGCCGTCTCCTCATCTATCATTCACGAAACCATGTTGGGTTGTGAGAACGGAGTCGAATGTTCGGAGGAAAAGGAGGAAGAAGCCAGATCCGCATTGTGTGGTATGTGAGGGGAGTGGAAGGGTTGATTGCCACCAGTGTTGTGGAAGGGGAAGGACAAACCAGACTCATTTGGAAATGCTCCCGAAAGGTGAATGGCCAATATGGTGTAGAACTTGTGGTGGAAGCGGTCTTGATTACTGCTCCCGCTGCCTTGGGACTGGAGAGTATAGGTATATCATGGGCTTCCAATTCATGAACCAGGATGATAATCAATCTCAAGAAAACAAGTCTTAGCCTTTCTTTTGTCTTGGATAATAGTACTAGATTCAAGGTATTAGAGAATGTTTAGATGCAACAACTTGTAATTTCTGAATGACCAGTGTCAATCACAGTATGAAAAACCTTGATATATAGATTGTTCCAAGTCTCACATCCCAGTATAATTTATCTTGACTTGCAGTTAATGTCATTTAAAGTATTTTCGTTTCGCTTCTAAGTTTCAGGAGAGCTTTGAAGGATGTCTCTAACCTTTGTGCACATTTAATGCTACTGTTAATTTCTCTTATAGTTTTCTTTTTTGTACTGTCAAATAACTAAAAATGGATTGAATATGCATCTTCAACATTTAGGAAGTTCCTACCATTAAATTCAACCTACTTTACAACTGTGTTTAGAGGAGATATTGACTTGCTGAGCAAGTTAAGAACTTGTTAATTTTGGCAATTTCTTCTCCAAAATTTGTTGAAAGAAGTTCCTCACCTCTATTAAATACATTTCTTTGATTCTGGTTAGTATATAATTGAAGCTTCTTCCATCTTATGTTTAGCATGCTTTTATAGTTCGCTTCAGAGTTGTCTGGCTTTTGAAAGATAGAAGTATTTTCTGACGAAGTCACATCTTAATTTTTTTCTTTCACAAGGTCGCTGTCATACTATATATATCTGCAGACTGCATATTTAGTTCAAGTATAATGATGCATACCATCTATCTTCTTTGACCTTATTGTATTTGGTAGGTAGTGATAAGGTCTCGGAAATTCAACTGTGGTCAGTCTGAATTTCCGAAAGGGTTTATTTGTTAGGAATATCATTCGTTTTGAAAAGATCTATGAAATTTTTGAAGATTGTTTTAAAAGTTTGAATACATAAATCTGGTTTATTGCTCTGGGCATTTGTAGTAATCAGACAGTGGTGGCCAGCGCTGGAATCATATGATTAACAATGGAAATAGATAAAGGACACAACAGACCCTGGTTTGCAGACCCAGTTTTACAGTGGAGTCAATGGCAGTTACTTGATTCTCTTCTACCTACTGGTGGATTTGCTCATTCGTTTGGCCTTGAAGCAGCAGTTCAGACCCACTTAGTGTCTGATTCCAATGATCTTAAGACATTTATCATCCATATATTGGAGAATACAGGAAGCTTACTGCTTCCTTTTGTGTACTCAGCTTGCATTTTGCCCAATTTGGAAAACTGGCATAAGCTTGACAAAATATTGGATGCTACCCTAACTAATGAAATTGGTCGGAAGGCATCAATATCGCAAGGATCTGCACTAATGAGGGTGGCTTCAGCTGTATTTTCTGAGGTTCCCTCCCTCAAAACCTTTAGAGATGCTTCTCTGGGTTTAGGTAATGTGTCGTTTCACCATGCTCCTGTCTTTGGACTTGTATGTGGAACACTAGGATTTGATAGTACTAGTTCTCAGAGAGCTTACATGTTCATCACAATTAGAGATGTGATTTCTGCCGCCACTCGGCTAAATTTGATAGGACCCCTTGGTGCAGCACTGTTGCAGCATCAGGTTGCTTCTATTGCGGAAGTTATATTAGAAAAATGGATGAATCGTGCCGCTGAGGAAGCATGCCAAACTATGCCTCTGCTAGATACTGTGCAAGGTTGCCATGGTTACTTGTTTTCAAGACTGTTTTCGTCTTAGAAGGCAAAAGGTTGAATATTGCATTTCATATTCTGATTAAGTCTGTGGTATCAGTTATATCATGTGCTTGTAGAACTTCAGTTACCCACACTTTGATGCGGATTATGTGATATCTCTTTCGGAATTATTTGTTAGTTAATGGTTAACATGTGTGTATGACGCAAGGGTGTGCTCTTTCTTCTTCATTACTTGGCATTCAATAAGGAAAAATGTGGCAAATGTTTTGAAATTTTTACGAGACTAATTCGGTAACAAAGATATTGGTGATGGCTCATTCAATTTTTGAAACTGTGTATATGATAAACCTTGAAAGAAACAAGACAATGCTGGATATAGATGTATTTTTAAAATTACACATAAAGCATTACTACTAACTTAGAATTTTTTTGAATTTTAAAAATTTTTATCTTCTATTGTCAATATAATTTTTATTTAATCATAAAGAAAACCAAGGCTTTTTTTGGAAAGGGTTTCGACCAAGAATGGTACAAACTAATCATAGTGATTCCAAGAAGACTCTACTAACATTATGATTACTTTCTCAGCTTCAGAAAGCAAGAGCACCAGCATCATAAGGGTGACAATAAGTCGTAAAATAGTGAACATCAGCCAACTACATGCCTTTTCTACTAACCCACCCTCCTTGAATCAACATAAGCTCCTTAAAATTTCAAGGTAAAATGTGATATCGAAATGACTCAAGACCGTTCAAGCGGAGAAACAAAGCAAAAGAAATATGTGATAATAACTTAAGAACAGAGCTAGTATTGAGGCCCACACTAGATCGAACTAAATGAGCAAGCCGTGGGATCAATTTGTTCAATGATTCTGCATCAACTTCTTTTATGCATGAATCTAAAGTCTCCCACATAGGAGAGCCTTTGGCTATGGAAACTCTCCAACTTTCAAGCTTGTCTGACTGTATCACTACATTTGCTGCATGAAGCTAATATAACGAAAAACACAAAAAGTTAACATATAAATAAACAAGAGTTAAAAGTGAACTTATGCAGGAACTGAAAATATCATTCAATCTAACCTGGACATAATTGAGCGATTGATCTTCTAGGCTTCATAAACTTTCAAGCATGCAGCAAACTAAATCAGACATATGTGGACAGATTGCAGTTCCAGCATGCTAAGACAAGACAATAACAATAAGGCACTCAGATTTAACAGCAGCATAACTTAATGGAATAATAGCACTATGTTATCCCTTCATAACAATCAATCATTATTCTTCTTACATAATCAGAATCAGATAAACATAGTCAAAGCATAACCAGAAACTGCACAACGTATAAACTAAAAACTAACACCAAAACAGACAACAAAAATATCCAAAACTGTGAATCCAATATGTGCAGGTTAGCACAAATCATGCTTACTGGGAAATGAATTCTACAACGCTTGGTATTCTAATTGATTGGTTTTGGGAAAGAAGTTTGAAAATTTAAGCACAAGAAAAGGATAAGTTATACTTTTGAAATAAACAAACTCTGAAAGTAGTACCAAAACCAAAACATCATTAAGATTATTAAAAATACCACACCTGAAAAATCATCGGTAATGAACAAAGCAGAAAAAAGGAACAACCAACATCATATCTGATGAGAATAAAATAATATTTAAGCAGTCTTGTGTTATAATCCATCTATATACACCAGAGCCAAGTAAACATATACAATCCTACAAAGTTTGACAAGATTTGACCAAACAACTGAGATGTAAATATACAAAATTTACATATATTTAATTTACAATCGGGTGGAAGAAAGTTAAGAAAAACAAAGCAAAGTGAGTGTATGAATTAAGTTGAAAAGCAATGGGATACCAACCGGTGCCCTGCGGACACTGTAAACTTTACTTAGTAAACTTTCTGCGAACAAAAAGGGTAAAACAATATCCATTGCTTTGTGTGCATCTGACATTTCAGTTACAGAAACATCACAGGGCCTTATTGTCAAGGAAGCTACACTACGGTATAGCTTTTCACCAGAAATTCTAACAGTTTCCTCTATCTCATCCATTGCACAAAATGCTCCAGACCATAATCTCTTTAAATGCTTCCCAACCTATGGGTGGTGCATGATGAAAGAAAAGCACAAATAGAAAAGAATGACATGTTGATATGCTTTAGATAATCAAAATCAACCAGTGCTCAAATTGTAGATAGGGATGGCAAAATGAATGGATTAGATATATTTATCAAATGAAACATGGATGAATTAGATTTTTAAATAATTATTTAATGGATCACAATGGATGGATATCCAATTCATAAAAAAAAAAAAATATTACCTCATGTTCTATATATAAGACAAATATATAATTCAAGAAGACTAATAAAAGTAGTTAAATTGATTAGTTTTAATTAATAATGTCGTAGATTCAAATTTTATTTAGGTGAAAGTTGTATTTAATGAGGCTACTCAAAATTCAATGAAACACTTAGGATGACTTGGGTCCAACCAATGGACCTATCACTAGGAGTATGGCTTGAAGGATTCAAGAAGGACGGGAGGAGGATATGTCAAGAGAGAGTGGACAATTAAATCACATCCTCACTTGGAAAGACCAACCAGCCAAAGCCCGCTCAGAGATTCTTTCTTGGTCGCTCAGCAACACACCACTCAGCAACACAGCTCAGCGACCTATGCTAGATGCCCAGCGACGCACCATACAGCATCCAGAAGCTGCTGCTTTTCTTTCTTTTTTCCACATGCTTAATTTGTAAAACAACGTAAACTTTCACGTGGCACTTGATCCATGAGTAGTGGAAATTGTTAGGCACGTGGCTGCAACATAGGGAGGGATTTCCGTCCCTATATAAGCAATGCTTTCCACACCTGTAAAATACTTATGAGATTAATAAGAAATTCTATTGAGATCACTCCAGCCCTTTTTTTCTTGAGAGTCACTGGCCAGAGAGAGTTCCCAGTCTCCTCTAGTCCCCTTCCCTAGTTAGGTTATCCCTTTCCCACGCCATACACCAGTTCCACTTCCACCTAGCTCATCTGTTTTTCCTTCTCTTTTCTGCTGCATCTTCACTCATCCTTCCGCTGGACTCACTCGTGTTGAGTAATGGGTTCACCTGCAGTCCAATCGGAATCAACTTATCAACTAATAAAAAAATATTTGTATTTGTAATGACCCAATAAAGGAGTTCATCTATAACAATATATAAACATGATTCTCTCATTTGATGTACACATTTCATATTCCTATTTTATCCTTAATTATGTTTTAAAATTAGAAAAATGGAAATAAACTACCCACGCACACTTCATCAGCACAACACAATATACTACAAATCACCCACTATTTTTTATCTGATTACCATTATTAATTTTATTTTCTTAATCTATAACAACATATAAAGGGGATTCTCCTCTTTGGTGTACACATTTCATATTTCTATTTACCTTTAATTATATTTTAAAATTTTAAAAATTAAAATAAACTACCCAAATGTTAAAAGTAACTACCTACACACTCTTCAGTACAACGCATTATAAATCACTCACATCTTTCAACAGCCCAATATACTACAAATCACCCACTAGTTTTAATGAAAGGGAAAATCAAACATTAGTTTTCATGAAAGGGAATAGCACATCAAATATAAATAGCTTTGTAATCTCTCTTCAAATAAAAAAATACTTAAATAAACATATAAACCATATTTTAACACCAGAATAAAGCCAATTAAACAACACAATAAAAGTAGGAAGGAAGAAACAGAAGACCAGAATAACTAGTACTATTCTCCATTGGCAAACATTACAAAACCCACAATGGAAAAAATTTCCATGCTTTTTACAGATAGTGACTCACCATAACAGTAGTTACTAAGGTTTTTGTTGCCAAGTATTAGAGTCAAAAAGAGAGAGAGAGAAAAGAGAAACTGAAAAGTAACTTTTGTATTGATAAAATGTACAAAGAAAACAATGGCTCTCTTTGTATAGAGAATGAAAAGAAACAATATCGACTGAATACAAAACTTTTGTAGTTAGTTAATTACTATAATTTTCAGGATTTCTTGTCTATATTGATCATTGACAACTCACACTTTTAAACTCAAGAAAAATATAAGTAATATTAATGATCTCTTTAAATTGCCATCCTTGAATAATGTCTTTAAGGGCAAGACATGTGCCTTACGTGAGAGCCAAAGCCTGGATCCACACTGTTCTAGTAAATCTGCAATTATGATGTCTAAACTGTCATCAATGGTTTTTTTTTAATCATCCACAAGTGAGTGACTTCCATATATGCACCATTGCATCCTAGACAGAAAAAAATGCAATAGTCAACTCAAGTACGTGCCTGAAAATAAAAATTCATATACTCATTGGATATTATCATGCATAACATTGCATTCTAAGGAAAAATAAGTTTTTCACTAAAAAAGGCAAGGAAAAGCTGCACAAAAAAAAAAGGAGAAATCTTACATGGAAATAGAGAACCAAACCAAAAATTTTAGGGGGTAAAACTACATTTTTTTTTTTTTGAGGTTTGATAAAGACATTTATTATATAGCACTATAATCTTCTATCATATAGATTAAAAGTAGGTAAAGAAATTTTCTGGATTCACCTGGAAATGCCCTTGGTAAGGATTAGATTCAGTACCGGGCTCACCAGATTACTTAAATTGAACTTACCTGCACATTTTTGTCAGGATCATATTGGTTGCGTACAAGCCTTGGAAGTAAAGAACGTAAGTATGGCTTAAGAGCATCCCCTGCTTGTTTTGCTATTTTAGAAAAGCCAAAAGCAGCACCCCTCTTTGAATTCAGAGAAGCTTGATAATTTGCTAAATCCATGAACTTATATATCAAGTCCAGTTGTCCCATCTCATTCGCTATGTTACACAACTCCTTATAAGTGTTCAGTTTTCCTCCACTAGCACTTCCACCAAGAGTTCCATCCATAAATACTTCAGTATCTTCAACAAGCTGCACAAAATAACTACAGAAATGTGGTACTGACATGAAACCCACAGGTCCTCATGGCAATCAGTAATTAGTGATACTAACAACAACTACTTTATTGAGACTCAGAATTGTCTCCTGAATCATGAATTATATGATGTTATTTTTCATCTGGCGGTGATAGCTAGCCCTAAAAAAGGATAAGAAGCAATACTTCTAACTTCAACAATACAGTATGGAGAATAAGGTGATGTATAAAAGCTACGCCAAATATCATAGCTAATGTCAATCCAGTGTGATAAATAATACGAGGTGAAAACATAATTTATTTTCCAATGCTTCCACAAGAAAAAAGGGGGAGGGAGAATAAAAGATACAAGAATTGTTTAAGAATAACAATTTGACAGAAAAACTAAAACCAATGTAGCCCATTTTCCAATAAATGGTTAAAAATCATAATATACTTACTAAAATTGGGCAAGCCATGTTACATCTTGACCAATTGTCCTTAAATGAATATTCTATTAGATTCTATATTCAAATATAGAAAATCCTGTTCGGAGCATTTCTTTTTTCCATCGCTTAGCCTCATCTATCATTCCATGATTTAAAAAACCACGTACCATGATTTGATATGTCCAACCATCAGGTTCATAACCCTTTTGACATATCTGACTAATCAACGAACGAGCTTTGCTCATATCACTCTTGGTTAATTCTTTCAGCAACAGATTGTAGGTGAAAATATCAGGCGGAAAGCACTTCTCTATTAGTCGTTCCAAGTCCAAAAAATTGGTCATTCTGCGACAACTGGAAAAGGCACCAATCACCAAGTTAAGTGTTGAATTAGCAGAAAATCCCACTCCTCTTAAATAAACGCATGTATCGTGGAGTTTTGGTGAAATCAAAGAATGTTGAAGCAGTTGATTGCCCATAAAAGAACTAATAGGGCGTCCCGTTTTCTCATATGCGTTAACAATACGTATTGCGTCCTGATATCTTTGCAATGAGCAAAGCTCCTGCACAATAACCTCATAGCATTCAAGACTTGGATTGAATCCAAGTCTGAACATGCTCTTAAAGAACCCAAGTGACATGTCTATCCTATTGCACTTGCAAAGACCATTAACCAAGGTAGTATACAACTTCTTGCATTCCAAACCCTGGCCCCGGACAACGTTAAAAAAACTCAGAGCATCAGAAATTCTCCCACTGCGCAAATAACCTCGCAACACAAGAACACGAGAGTTCAAGTTGGGCTCAACACCATTACTTTTCATCAATTCAAATACTTCCCTACACAAGTCAGGCTTCTGGGCACGCCCAGCTCCTTCCATGAAAAAATTATAAATGCGACAAGGAGATTCACAGCGAGTAGGAGATTCACAGCGAGTGAGCATCTGCAGTAAATTGAAAAAGCGCCCTCTTGAATTATCCATTTTAAGTAAGCAGCAAATTACAGTTGTACACAATGGAAAGTTCAGCTTATGACCCTTCGATTTCATTTCATAAAGAAGCTGAGCAGCATTATCTCCCCTGCCCAACTTAACAAAACCGTTAATCATCTTAACATACGAAGCCCTGGCAGCAACAGTCTTAAGTTCCCCAGGTACCAAATTAACATCTTGCACTCTCCCAGCCTGGCACAGAGCATATATGTACTGGTCATACGTTGAAGCAGTAGGCACAATATCCAGGCTGACAGAAAGATCAATCAACTCTTTCATCTCATCAATCTTGCACTCCCTATACAATGCACTCGCAAGCGTGCGAAATGTCTGCTCATCAGGAAAATAACTCTTGCCAACCAAGCTTTTGACAACGTTGTACGCCTCCACAACACATCCATCCCAACACAAAGTAAGTATCAAATACTTGCATGCCAAGTGATTGAGAGACAGACCAAACTCAGAACGAGAACTGTACAACTCCCACGCAACATCAGCCATCCCCACTTTGCAAAAAAAGCACAAAACAGCATTCATGGTTGCCACGTCAGGGGGAATGCAACTTTCATTCATATCCACCAACAAATCATACACTTGTTGAAGTCGATTCTGCCGCAAAAGCCTATAAATCAAAACATCATACCTAGAAGAGGACATACAATACCCTTCAGAATCCTTCTTCTGAGAGAAAAACTCCAATGCTTCATCCTCCCTACCACCTCGAACAAGACCCTTTACCCAAGCCCCATAAGCATGATCCAATGGAACCAACCCCGAGCTCCCGAATCGCTTAACCAACTCAACCGCACGCTCAAACCTAAAACACTCACACAGAGCGCCAACCAAAAAACTCACTTCAGGCCCTTTTAACCCCTCCCCACGACGCACCAAATCGTTGAGAAAACCCTCAGTCTCCTCCAACCTTCTCTCTTTGCACAAATGCTTAACAACGATGATATTGGTAGCGTGATTCTCGAAACCCCTGGCACGAATTTGCCTCAGAATGATGTCAAAAGCGTTAAAGTAGTTTTTCTCAGCGAGGGAGTCTAAAAGGACGTGATAGGAGAAGGAGTCGAGGTCCAAGCCGATGAAGCGCATTCGGGCGTACGCATGGAGCGCGTTTTGAGGCTTCCTGGCGATAGCATAGCCCAAGACAAGGATGTCGTGGAAACGGGCGTTGTGGAGGAAGACGCCGCGGCGGAAGCCATCGAGGCATTCGAGGACACCGGGTTTGCGGTCGGCGCGTACGAGGATGTTGAAGATGGCAACTAAGGTGGTGCGCGTGTGGTGGAAGTTCGGTTGGCTGCCGGCCCAGTCCAAGAACCTGAGGCAGGAGTTGATGTCGCGGTGAGTGGCGGAGTAACGTAGGACGCGGAGGACGAGGCACTCGGAGAGCGGGAGGGAGAGCGCGGACAGTGCGGGGAATAAGTCTTCGTTGTCGGCGGAGGCGTTGAGGAGTTGGTAGATGCGGTCGACGAGGGGGTCTAGCTGGACCTTTCGCGTCGCGAACCACGTCTTGAAGGAGGACACGACTTCTTGTTTCGTGATCTGATATGAATTTGAAGTTGAGGGCGTTGATGGAGAAGGTGATGCTGCGAGAGAAGCGCATGCAGCATGGGAAGACGAGCAAGGGTTGACAATGGAGAAGACAAACGATTTGGATCTGAGACGGTGTTTGGTCACATGTTTGATTGGTAGCATAGTGGTCATGGATCAACGAGTTCTTCTTCTCCCAGGGTACCGGCGCTCTCCAAGTGTTTGTGTATATGTCTGTGTGAGACTGACTCAGTAACATCAAAAACCTCCTTTTCCTAGTTCTGGGTTTAGTGGGGGTTAAACAACACTCACACTAACTAGTTTACCTCATTCTGCTTTTTTTATCAATCTACCAAAACCTCAAATTCCAATATCTGTTCCCAATTTGGATAATAAAATTGGCGGAACAACATATGAGTCCTCAATACCTTACATCAAAATTTCTGTACAAAATAGATTTCAACAAAATACAATTTTAATTTTAAATAAAAAGATATTCATATTTAAAATGTCAATACTTACTTTATTATTTGGCCATCGGTTATTAGTTACTTTTATATTATATCTTAATTTCATTAGTTTTTTTTTTCTTTTTCATTAATATTTGTATAATACGACTAAACGCACATATCAAACTTATATTTTTAAATATTTAAAGACTATTTTCGTTATATTTAAAGAACACAAAGTTTAAAATTTATAATTTCTGAAATATAGAAATTAAATTAATTTTAATCAAATCTTTAAGAAATCAAACACAATTTTAAAAACAATGAGACTAAGAGTAATTAAAACCATAAAATAGGAATTAAAAATGGTTGAATTTTTCTATGAAAGATTCTTCATAAAAATTATATAAATGTGACCTGAATTAATCTATATAAAAAATTAATATTAAACTCTTACAATATTGAGTTTTGGTCGTTGTTATGATTGTGTTATTGTTTTTATCTATATTTTAAGACATCAAATTTATGTTGTTATCTATTTTATACGGTATTTAATTTTATTGTTATTATATATTCACATTAAATTATTCTAAAATAACACATTTGATTTATCATCTAAATTATTTATTTATGTTATAATTTTAATATAATTTATTTCATAATTAAAGTAATACAATGGAATATTGATAACTAATTTAATTTTGCATATAAAGAGTTTAAATTATATTATAAAATTTTTATAAATCACGTTTTTTTATTATCATTAGTTCATTTTTTTCCTCTTAACTAGGATATATGAATCACTTTTGTGAAAAAACTAATAATATTAGCACTGTTATTATGACATGAATGAAGACAGAGATTGGACAATAATGGGTAATCTAACCATATCACATTGACAAGAGAAGAATAGGATCTATTAACACAAATGTGTAATGAATATTGATATAAATTTGAAACTAGTTCCTTACATGAAAATTACTCAAACTAAAATATTGTTCACACACTGTGTATTCTTCAGCCTTTCCAAGAAAAAAGTTTTTAGCACCACCAAGAGAAGAGCACCTTTCTTCTTTCTGTTCTGTTTCCCTGTTGCTACTACCACAGGTTATGTCACAGTTTTCCTCTTTTAACTTCTGTTCAAGTTTTAGGTCCTTCTCCTTATTACCATGCTTTCTGCTTGCTTTTTGTTCTTCATGTGTTTGATTAACCCTTTGCTTACTGTTCTTTCTTTCTGTGCTCTGATCAGGAGTTGAGTACCATACTTCATCATGAGGGCTCTTTTCTCCCTGTGGTTGTTTCTGGTTCATTGGATAATCTCTTACTGTACCTGCACAGGTAGTTAGCATATGTAAAATAACTTTGTTAGTAATGTATCAGTTACAAAGATGGAGAATTTACTCGTACATATATAACACCTGTGAGACCTGAGTCCAACTTATATAAATATAATACCAGTGAGACCTGAGTCCAACTTATATAAAGATGGATATTATTTTCAACTCAAAATCTCGAGACGATGAATTTATAGATTTTATCTCTATACAGATTAGTACCTAACGTGAAACTTAGACTTACACTTGGATTTTTACGTAAGAGAGGAAAACTTATGTTAATGTTAACCCACATGTGAATTGCAGAAATGAAAAGTTTAGAAGCTGATAAAGATCACAAGTTAATATCATGAGTGCATGCAACGAGATGAAGTCTTAGAGTATAGGAGTATTTACTGTTGGGAGAAGTCTCAGTGCTGAAGAGGTAAATATGTTCAGCTGAAATGTCTGGTAGTGGGATACTGTCAGTGTTTGTATCATTAGTGCTGGTACTACTGGGGCGTGATTCATGGGGGAGATGCAGTGGTCCTCTTAAACGTACAATTTTATTGAAACGCCTTACTCTTAATATACCACACGAAAGCTTCTGGAGGAAAAACTCCTCATCATTCTTCATTTTCCTGTGACCAGGTTGTATCAAGATGATTCACTAAAAAAAGGTTGGATTTTACCAACTATATATCAGATTTATGTTGTTGTTAGAAACAGAATACTTGAAGCTGTAAAGGGTGATTAAGTTCTGAGTAATAGCCAAATCTATGAGCTCATATGGTATGAAGGTATGACTTACACAGAAATTATATGTTTCAGTGGATTTGATCGGATAGTCGTTTTTAACTTTAACAGTCTTCAGATGAAAAGTTTCAAAAGGGTTATATTATTCTTGCATATCTAGTCAATGATAGCAAGTTTAAATTCATCTTACCTGTCTAGTATAAGCCAAGTTGCCTTTAACTTCAAGGCTGATTTCAGTGCAACTGCCTTTAATGATGATCCTAAAGCCATTTCTATCTCAAATCCAACCTGAAAATATGATGTGCAAAGTTAACAAGATTAAAAAATAGAGGGTTTATGGTTTTCTTAACTAGTGTTTATAAATTATATGACCTTTTCTGATTTGTATAGCTGAAAAGTACGAGCAATGTCTTCATTGTTCATATACTGTTTCTTCTTCCTGGCAACTTGTTTCTCTACCATCTTCTGGTTTGCTCCAAACATTAATCTGCTATCCACACTGCTTTTGTATCCCACTACAAAAAATCTTGTGTTAATCAATCAACTTTAAACTTAATCAATTTATAAGATAAGATTACCATCCACCTATACATTATAAATTCGACTTTATCATTAATGGATGGAGAACTTTCATCACATCATGCAAAGTGAACCTGTAAAAATGATTAATATGCTTTGGAGAAATAGTCAGATTAATCAGCACAACACTTATTGACTCATTGTTCTTTGATTTTCCATTTTCTTTCTTCCAAAATCCATTTCAAGGTGGTGAATGGAACAATATCATAAGAAGCTCCCTGCAATCTGAGGAAGATTACTCACTAGGAGTCACAATTTGATGCATGACTGCAATCAGTGTGAGAACATCTCCTGGCACAAGAGACAAGCCACGCAGAGACCATTCCAAAATTCTTACATTGATTTCTCGAGATACATCATGGATCACCACCACATGTTTCCCCTCCATTGCCCTACCGTTGCTGAGGAACTCCACCTTTTTGTACTTCTAAGGGGCCAAAACTTGCAGCAGCTTAATAAGTACGAGTTTACCTTGACAAGGAGCTGAAGACAGTGTGTGTCCAAATTGATCTGTCAGAGAGTGATAATATCTTATGCCAGCATTTCTTGTGCTTAACGAGCATCCTAAGTAACCCCTTCAAATTTGTTATTCATGATTGGCCTTAATGGCTCAGCTTTGGTAAAATCTAAGCCAATTCCCCTAGCCATTGTCCTTCAAGAATTGTCACATAAATAGGACAGGAAATTTGACCAAACTTTCGATGAGAACGAATGGTTTCTTGGTGAGGTAACGAAATTACCAAGCCTGATCCTTCTGCATGATTATGTTCTGTAGCTGTAGAAACTTCGGGCTTGTGTACAAATTTGTGTCTTTGCCATATATGTGGGAAATCGTAGTGAAAAGGGTTGGACCAAAACTCAACTTGAATCTGAGCCTATGTGATTGTACTATTCTGCAAAATTTCATTCTAGAGCCAGCAGCATAGCTAGGGATATATTGCAAGTTATTAGATGTTTTGACTCGTTTCATACTCTCGCGAGAAATCATTATTTGAAACACTTAAATTTTTTACATTAATCATCTGATACTATCCTTACTTATTTTTTACTCTCTTCTTTCTTGAAAAACTACAAAACTTTACACTTTTTGAACCATTTTATTTTTGTATTCTATGTCAAATAAATGTAAAAGTGTGTTATGGTATTATTACTCTACTCTTATGTCAAACCAACACATAAAATAAAACTATAATGTTAACTTTTAAAATTAAATTAGTTCATAAACTTACAAATTGGTTTATCTTGAAAAAACTAAGGGTGTGTTTACTTGAGGGTAATTGGGAGAGAGTGATTGGGGGAGAATGATTGAGTGGATTTGAGGAGATTTAAGGGTGATTTTTTTTGTGTTTATTTGAGTGGATTTGAAGGTAATTGAGAGTGAATTTGGGGATGAAGTTTGTGAGAATTAGTGTAAGATTTGATTGATGTGGCATTTTTAAAAAATATGTTTAATTGGTAAAAATTGAAGATTACCAAAATGTCCCTAAATATTAAAATAATATAAAATGATAATTGTTAATGTTATATTTAATTGTAAAAATGTTTATAAAGAGAAAAAAAATAAAAATTAATTTTTAAAATATAAAACAATGTTAATTTAGTAAATTGAAATAATAATAATAATAAAGAGAAAAAAAATCATTATTATGATTATTATTATTATTACTATTATTAATTATTATCATTAATTATTATTATTAGTTATTATTATTAGTTATTATTATTAATATTATTAATTATTATAATTAATATTACAATGAAACTTCGTTCTTCTTCTTCTATCATCACTCCACTTCATATCTTCTCTCTGCGGATGGACCTCTGCATCTCACAGTGCACACCATCAACCATGGAAAGACATCACGACCATTGTCATCCTTCGTCCACTACTATCACGGCATGGAGCTATTGTGCATTTACCACACCATCAACTTCCATGTCATGCGTGCTGCATCGTCCACCGAACGCTATCGCTGCAACCTCCCACGGCCATTCGCATCCATCAACCTTCATCCTTCGAACGTTGCATCGTCCACCTTCATCCAGCGCTGGAACTCCATCGTCATCAATATGACGCCCTAACGACAGCATCCTCCACTGCTTCAACCACTTTCATCATAGCCGCTGCATCCTCCAAATTCAGCCTTCCATCCCAACGCTGCGTCGTCTCAGGCCATCATGGAACGCTGCATTCATGGCTGTCAAAGCTCATTTTTCAGTCGCTGTAACCGGATACGCGGATGGTGTAACCGAATACACCTCTCCTTGTTTTTCTTCTACGCGCTGTAACCGGTTACGCGTACCGCTGTAACCGAATACAGCATTCCTTCTTCTTCCTCTACAATGGTGTAACCTCTCCTTCATCTTCTTCTCCACCTTCAAACACTCTTTTCATATCATCAATCACATTCTTTCTTCATCTACCACCAACATGAACTTCTTCATACACCACCAAGCTTGCAAACATTACACAAACACAACAATGCTGTGTGTGAAGGGAGGAATCTTCACTGTTTAACGCCACAACGAAGCAAAATAACTCAGAGGAATCTCTGCGTTTTCAAAACGGACCCTCCTCAAAGTCTCTCATGAATGCACAGTTAAAACACTTTGAATTTAATATGTTATAAAACGCTGGGAATTAATTATACAAATAAGGGCATTTCAGACATTGCGAGAGTAATCCCTCTGAATCTCTTCATATATGCAAGTGAGTGAGTGAACATTGTAACAATCTCGCTATTCACTTCAAATCATCGCTTTCAATTCACTCGAAGTGAACACGATATTATGCTTAATTCATCGCTCCCAAATATTCGTCTACAAGAACTTAACCTCAAGTGAATAAAAGTTACTTACTTTAATTTAGGTAACTTTTTAATTCAATCTATTGGACTACATAGATAATACTTACTTTACCATTTATGTATGACAATTTGGATGGTAACTGAGTTTAAAGATTCTAACAAAAAAGAACAATATTGATGTGTTTTTACTTAATCCCTCTTTTTTACTTCTTTTAATTTTTAATTTCTTTAATTACTAAATATATGGTTTGTTCATACAATTTTTTATTTTTTTAAATGGGAAGAATTATGCATGTGTGAAAAATGAAATCTCAATATAGCATTTTCATTTCATGCATTTTAAAGCCAATTTGGTGCTACAAAGATTGGTTTATTTTCAATAAATAAATATATATATATATATATATATATATATATATATAAATAATGGTTTAGGATTTAAAATTTAGAGTAAATATGGAAATATTTTTTTTAAGGTTTAAAATTTAAGTATTTTAATTATCTAACAAATTGTAATTAGGATTCTAAAAAAAAATTGTTGAAAAAAAAATCAAAGAATTAACAACTATCAATTTATGTGTATGTCTTCCTTTTCTCAAGTCATCTTCAACAACACTCGCAGCAAAGTCATGACATTATTTTAAAAAAAATATCCTTTTTGGTGAAAAAAAGTAATTTTTGAAATGGTATATGATATTTTTGAAATGAAAATAAGTAACTCCATGAATAACTTGGAATTTTCATTTTAACGAAGAGAATTATTTTGTTATAATTTTTATCTTTATAACAATTATTTTTTAATGCCTTTTATTATTTATAACTTTAAATGTTAAAAAAATTAGAAAGTATAATTACAAGAATTAGAAAAAGGTTAAACAAATAATTAAAATAAGGCTTCTAATGAATTTCAGTTCAGAAGTCTAAGGTTGGGACTGATCTAGGGTTTGTGACTATGCAGACTATAAATATCAATCATTGAGCACAAGCAGTAGCTTTTTCTATTCTTCCCACTCCACACTCTGCATTGCCACTCTTCAATTCAATCACACCAGATGGCTGTCACCTTCTCAGATCTACACACCGAAGAGGGTATCAAATCCCTCGATCAATTCCTTTCTGGGAAAACCTATATTTCTGGGTAACACTTGTACCATTCACTCAATTTCTATTAAAAATTCAATCTTTCATTGTTTCTGATATTTGGGTTATTGAATCTGTGTGTGGCTTATTTTTTGTTTGACTTCAGGGATCTATTGACAAAGGATGATATCAAAGTGTATGCAGCTGTTGTGGAAAAGCCTGGGGACTCTTTCCCCAATGCTGCCAAGTGGTACGATGTTGTCTCTTCTCAACTTGCCTCAAGGTTTGTTCCTCTCTCTCACTTCATTTCCTTTTTTCTTTCTGCTGCAATTCCGCTTTTGTTATTTTTTTTTTGTTGGATTTTGCAATTTTTGTTAATATTAAATTTTATTTGAGTAGCTTCCCTGGGAAGGCTCAAGGGGTTAGATTCAGTACCGTATCTGCTCCAGCTGAAGCTGCACCTGCCAAAGCGGTATGCATTTTCTTTAATCTTACATTTTGTTGTCTCAGTGTAATTTTCTTTTTAAAAAATCGTTTCTTATATTGAAAATGCATAAATAATTTAGTCATAAATCGTGAGTTTTGTTGCTGATGGGAAACTAATGGAAAAACCTTTTGTAAATAAGAGTGTGATGGTTGGTGATTGCCATGCATATTTTGGTAGGTTATCAATCTGAATTTTTATAGTTGTGTTTTGGAGCAGCTATGAAGTTAGGGTTACGAGGGAGGTATGGGAATGAGAGGCACGACACTATGGGACCTGGATTCCCTTCTGTCTGAAATGTAATTGCAGAGAACAATACTTCTTGTGAAATGTTAGCTACTTTGAAGGCACATTGTAGAGCTGAACAATACCTTTTCTTCGAAAGTAGATTTTAAACTTAATTTAATCTCACAAAATTGTCTTATAAAGATAAGATTTGTATCTATTTATATATTATAACTTGTCTATATTCCAGATCAATGTGGAATCTTCAATACACCCTTTTTCTAAGGATTGAATATAGCTGGTGTGATAGCGAGTGATAGAATAAGTCCAAGAAATTTCAATAAAATGGGTTTTGAATCATCTTAAAAATGGAATATATAAAAAAAATGTCTAAAAGAGTGTAATTGTCTCTTAGCTGATTCATTCATATTTTTTACATCAGTAAAATACAAAAGAAGAGTTAACCTATTCAAAAAGTTAACCCCTCACTAGCTAAGCAATTCTGACACTACTAAAACGAGATAGTTATCTTGATTGGGTTCATTAGGATGTGTTTACTAAGTAAACTCGTTATATAGGATAACAATATTAGAGGCTGGAATTCTAGAATATAAACTTTTTGCTTTTTATATTATTCTGATACTTCTTGTGAAATGTTATATATTATTGTAGCCGTGCAGTAGCTGCTAAAGTGAACTTAACTGATGTAATAATTGGGATTTATTTGAATTGTCAGGCTGCTACTGCTGATGAAGATGATGATGATGATCTTGATCTCTTTGGCGACGAGACAGAGGAGGATAAGAAGGCAGCAGAAGAAAGGGAGGCTGCTAAAAAGTCTGCCAAGAAAAAAGAGAGTAAGCTTTCTTAAGAGCATGGTGACAGTAATTTCTGGTCCACGAAACATTTCCCATGAATAAAATGTTGATAGAAGCTGTTCTGGACTTTGTTTAATTCAAGTAAAATTGTCTTGCTATTTGGGAACCGTAGAAACTAGGCATGTTGCTATACAGTAGAACAATGGTTGAAATTTATGAGAACTTGTCACATACAGGAGCTTTTTCATATCTCTAGATTTTACTTCATTGCTGAAATTGTTGGAAACTTTAACTGAATGACGTTGTATAGGTGGCAAGTCTTCTGTCCTACTCGATGTCAAGCCTTGGGATGATGAGACCGACATGAAGAAGCTGGAAGAGGCAGTCCGCAGTATTGAGATGCCTGGTTTATTGTGGGGAGCATGTATGTTCAAAGTTTCATAAACTTTTCTCCCTCAAATCTGATCCATTCACTATAATGGCTATGCATTGTCTCTAAATTTTTTATCCTATCAGTCAATCAGAAATCAGTGTTAACATGATTTTTAAGACAGTTATTGTTTAAGTCCAAATGAAGCCACTTTACATAGTAGTTTGTGATTGAAAGACATGGTAAACCTGCCTTATAATGGAAGTGTATAATTATTTTTTTCTTGAAAACATTACAATATATCTAAAATGGCTTGTTTTAATTGATACAGCCAAACTGGTGCCAGTGGGATATGGAATCAAGAAGTTGCAGATCATGATGACTATTGTGGATGACCTTGTATCTGTGGACACCCTCATCGAAGAACACCTGACAGTTGAGCCATGCAACGAGTATATCCAAAGCTGTGACATTGTTGCATTCAACAAAATTTAAGTTTTCTTGTTGGACTTCAAGTTTGGCCATTTTCAAGCGGCTGATCAGACTGTGAGTCTGATTGATACTCCCTCCCTTTCATTCTTCATGTTTGGTATGTTTCGGTAGTGGTTTTGTTGCAAGGAAAACAGATAGATATACTGAGTATCCATGCTATGGTGTAACTTTGAATATTACTTTTTTATTTAGATTCCAAGATAAATGAACAATGTTCTTGCATTTAATTGTTTATAAGTTTCTCCGCTCTAAACAGGTTTGGTTCCTGACTCGTAACCATTATATCTTCTTTTTAAGTTATTTATTGGTGCTTAGTTGCTGTTGTTGGAACCAACCAAGAATATTCCCTTCACCAAAGCCAAATTTGCTGACTTTGGCTTTATCAACTTCACCGAACAATCATTGCTGCTACTGCAACAGTACCCTTCACATAAGAATTCTGATTTCATTCATCTATGACACACCAGTATGTTTCTAGAATTCATCTTACTAAAAGAGGGATGTTAAACTTTTTTTCTGAAGTTAATTTTAATTTGATATAAACACTAGTTTTTAAAAGTGACAAGTTTCTGAAGAAGTGTTAAAGTTGACTTTCTAAAGAAGCTTCTGTGTTGACCCTCGAATATTGGAAGCTAATATGAATTTTGAAAGAATTTAGAACATGAAAGAATATGGTATCATAATTAAGTGTACTAAAATGACCCTTTCTATAAAACACTGGTTTTGTGAAAGACTAGTTTTTTTTTTTTTTAACAAATATAATTTCATTTCAACTTGTTGACGATGTTTACCTGTTCACACCCATTTCCACTTATTCACTCTTTCATACGAAGTATAATAAACTGATGTCTGTATCACTTTATTTTGTAAAGTTTTTTTTTTTTTTATTATTTTTTGGAACTCAAATTTGGTTTAGTATATACTAACTGAAATCTTGGTGTTTAAAAAAATATGGATTACGAATAATTTATATTGTTTGAATTTATCTTGATTTTAATCGAAAGTCAGAGTAGGATGGATGTATCATTTTAGTGATAAAAATATCATTAATTTATTATGTAACTTTAAAAACAGATTATTTTTTTAATTATTTAATATTTTTTTTCTTTTACTTTTATCTAATTGTTTTTAATACTTTGATGTTTTGATAATTATATCTTTTAGAAAGAAATTATGTTAAATATTTAATAATTTTATATTTTGTTGTGATTTTTATTTTTATAAAAGTTTATATAATTAATATTTAAAAAAGTAAAAAATAAATATAACGATACGAGTATAAGTTAAACTTAAATTTAACCTATTTTAAGATAAACTTTCAATTATATACTAAAAATATTTATCTATCAATACCAGAAAATGCATACTGAAAAAGTAGGTAAGAAAAAGAAAAAGAAGAGTTCAGGGTCAAAGAAATGTCGAAATCAAAAGTACAATGTGATTTATTTATTTTATTAGTGACAAAATGCTTAAAAAAATGTGATTAACCTTGTCTCATGGTCCTTCAGACGTTGTTGGATACATTCATAATTGATGTAGGTCACTTCTATATTATTATCGGTCTATCCTACATGATTTTCTGGAAAAATAAATTAATAAAATAAATAGTTGATTTTAGGAGAAATGCAACTAACAAAAATAATTTAACAAAGTTGGTAAATAGTTGACTTTCTTAAATTCGTTATTAGGAGTTTAATTTTTTATTATGTGTATGAAGAAAATTATGCTTAAAAACAGTTTACTTTGTGATTTGAAGTGTATTACTCTCAACTGTCAATTAAAAATAGGATTAAATATATTTTTAATCTCTATATTTTGGGACGATTTTGGTTTTAGCCCCTTTTTCAAATTAAGGTATGATTTAATCCTTTAACTTTAGAATGTTTCGTTTCATTATAGCATTTGAATTGTTTAGTTTGACACATTTTTGCTTCAATGTTAATTGAGAAATGCATTTGAAACAACAAATAAAGTTAAAAAAAATTGGTACCTTAGTTTGAAAGAGGGACTAAAAATATGGATAATGATACTCAGACAATATTTTTTTGACAACACTTAACATCATCTACGTATCATTGTGTGATTATTCAAAATTATTTCACAATCAATAATAATAATCATAAATACCACCATGGACCAATCAAAAAATGATACGTAGATAATGTTTAAATACTATAAAAAAAAATGTTGTCTAAGTATTATTATCTTAAAAATATTTTGATGTAAAAAAAAAAAGAAAAAATAAATGAAAGTAAAATACTGTTGACATTATTATTTTAATGTTTCTATTAATATTTTGACTTGTACCTATTTGACACTGGATATCGAAGATAACTTCTCATTTAGACTCAATCTTATACCGTGGTAATAGTAGTCAATCTTCTTAAATTTGTAGGTCAACTTGCTACAGTAAGTTGACTGATGTATTTAAAAATATTTAAAAAAAAAACAAGTTGGACAATTAGTTGAAAATGTAAAAATAAAAATGATGGTCACATTATTTTATTTTATTGAAGGTAAAATCAAAGAGTAAGATGCATAATAATTAAATAAATATAAACAGTAACATCAAAAAATGTTTTAATTTATGAGATACTTGCAGCTTAAATCAAACATATTTATTTAAAAAGAAAAACAGGAAATATGTTATATAGTATGCATTATTGATACATTAGTTTGATCAAAGGTATTTATGGTCACTATAATATCTGATTGTTTTATACTAAATCAATATTTTAACATCTTTTAGAGGTCCTTCCTTCTTAGTATTTTATGTTGAATATAATAACGAAGACAAAACATCAAAATATTGATTTAATAGACACTTAATTTAAAGAAAAAATTTATTGGGTTTTCAAAGAAAAATTAATAATATAGAAATTTAAATATTATTTTAAGAACAAAATGTGTTTAAAATATTTTAAGTTTGTAATCGAGTCCGGTTCTTCTCCTNCCCGTATCGAATAGAACATGTTTAGATAAATCTTCATGGAAAACTTGTTTTATTTAGATCGGAAATATCATAGTATATAAACTGAAACATATTTTATTATATGCTATTCTATTTTATTAAAGTTTCTAAAACAAATTTTGCTAGCACGATACTTTCTTCGTATTCCTTACTCAATTTTCAGTATTGAAAAGAAAATATTAGTTAAAATAAAAAATTGAAAAAAACATGTTAGAGTATTGTAAGGTAACAAATAATTTCGTATTAAAAGAGAGGATTTACAATTATGTTACTTGTGTCTACGGAAGATGTCTTGCCAAAAATGTTACCATCGATTTAAGATAGAATCATAGAATGAACTCACAATGCAATAGGAATAATGTTCTAAAATGATATTAACAACAAAAAAAGGTTTATAAATTGATTGAAAAATCAAACGAGATCACCAAACAAGACACAAAAGAATAGTTCCGTGTTGTGTTTAAATTAGATTCGAAAGGTTTTAGAAGATAACTCGTGTAACTGCAATTCTGCAACAAACGCGGTAAAAAATAATGGCTGTTTGATTAATTATTCCATGGAAACTGCTGATAGTTTGTGTTGGAAATTCCACTATGTTTCTTTTCTCCCACTAAGAATTTTACTTTAATTTATTGTATAAAAGAAAGAGTCACAACACAAATTCTGAAGTGGTAAAATCAAGACTTTTGCATCAGTGGAACAAACCTCAGAAGCATAAAGGTCATCTTCTCTCTCCCTCTTCCTACTTTCTCTCTCTTTTTCCTCAAACTCCGAATCTTCAGGTACTAACCTTTGAGTTCTTGCTTCTTCTTTTTTCTTTTCATAAGTTCACTACGATGAATTCGGAAACTTTCTGCACTGATGCAATTTTTTTGGGTTTATACCTCCTTTTTTTTTGTGGTTGATTGATTATGTAAAATTCAAGCTTAATTTTGCCATTAGAGTAACTGGGTATTGATAAATTGAATCCCCATTTGAAAAAAATCTCTTCTTTGTTGACAAGTTTGTTGTTGTCTCCTTAATTTTAACTTGGGATTTAGGTATGCTTTCTCTCCACTGTTACTGTTTCTCACGATAAGTGCTCTTTGAATCATGGATGAATTTTGTTATTCCTTTATTCATCTTTGATAATTTTGTAAATCCTTCTAGGAAAACGTTGATTTCATTTCAATTTTTCTATTATGATGGATATGCGAGCATTTCCCCCTTGTTACTGTTGGACGTGATTCCTTAAATTATTCTTTGTTGTGTTGATGGATGGAAGCATGACTTCTCAATGAAAGCAGATTGTTATTGCAATTGTTGTTTTGCGTAATTTTACACTGATATCTAGCATCTGGTGTTGATGATTGCAATTTGTGATTTGTAAATTGTTGTGAAATTTGGGTGCATTTCCAACTAAATTTCTATTACATCATATAGTTATTGTTAAAATGTATTGAAAATCGCCACATTATGAGAGAAAGCCAATAAAAAGCTGTGACCAGCATCCTTTCTTGAGCCCAATAAATTTCAGTTGATTGTAAAAACAATCAAAGAATATGTGGGTAGCTTTTCTTTCATCAAATTTGTTCAAGTTTTTAATGTTTTGATCCGAATGTATGACTCTGGATGAAAAGCTCCTTTGTTCAGAGTAGTCTTGACTCTTGATTTGTCCTTGGTTCAAATTTTAGTGAGGATAATTACTGTGCTTCTTTGTACTGTATGGTTGACTTGGCCTTAACCACCTTTAGCTTAATTGGGATAATTTGTTCCTGTGAGTTACTAAGTTATTCAGTTTAGACCATCATATTAATACTAGCATAGTCAATTGGTGTATTGAATCTTGTTTACTGATTCCAACTTTATAACTACTGTTTTGATTAATCAAATCAATGTTATTCATTTCTGAATTTGAGGTTGTCTTTCACACAGAACGTTGAATTTTGGTGCAGATTTTACAGATGTCAAGTGGAGCAACGCACTGGTGTTATGCGTGCAGACTACCAATTGTGCTTGATGGGGGAGACAGTCTCTGTCCTTACTGTGATGGAGGTTTTGTACAAGAACTTGATGAGTTGCGAGGAGCAGCACCTGCCCCCCAGCATTCATATTCTTCATCACAGTCCGGAGAGTTTCATCAAATGCCTGACCTTTTTGATGCTATACATGCTTTCATGGGGCAGAGAGGTTCTGACCAGAGATTCGGGCTTATGGATGCTGTTGATAATTTCATGAGGCATAGAATGGCTGGAAGAAACTCAAACTTTGATGTTAGAGCAAGGTCAGGTTCTTTCCCAGCTCCTGAACAGAGTTGGGGTGTTTTCAGTTCTGGTCCTTATTTAATATTTCATGGTCAAGTTCCTGGATTCACCTTGGCCAATGGCAGCCCAAGAGGTGGTCCTAGGCGTGTTGATTTTGGTGATTACTTTATGGGTCCTGGACTGGAAGAACTTATTGAGCAACTCACCATGAATGACCGGCGAGGTCCACCGCCGGCGGCACGTTCTTCGATCGATGCTATGCCTACTATTAGGATAACACAGGCACATCTTCGCTTGGATTCACACTGTCCAGTTTGTAAAGATAAATTTGAACTAGGCACTGAAGCCAGAGAGATGCCTTGCAACCATATCTACCATTCTGACTGCATTGTTCCTTGGTTGGTTCAGCATAACTCGTGTCCTGTTTGCCGTGTTGAGTTGCCACCTCAGGGACAGGTTAATTCCCGCAGTGCACGAAGTTTTGGAGGAAGGAATGCCAGCACCAGCAGTGGCACTGACAGCAGCTCCAGGAGCAGGGAGAACAGCAGCACTCAGAACCATGGAAGGAGAAACCCCTTATCATTTTTGTGGCCATTTCGCTCCTCTTCTAGCTCAAACAATAGTCATTATTCTGAGACTGGTGGAAGCAGCTCTTCAACCACTCCTGATCAGAATAATGGAACAAGTTATAGTGGTTGGCCTTTTGATCACTAGAAACCAACCGTTTCTTCTCCTGGATAAGTGTAATTTCCTGTCTAATAATGCTTGTAATTTAAATTGCTAAGAGTTTATCAAGATTGTTTTTCAAACTTAAGCTTATGTAAGGAAGATAAGATAGATGCTTCTTAAAATCTTTGTACATGAAATTGTCTGTTCAGTTGAATCTCTTTGAAACTTCAACGTTTCACCTGTCATTATGCAGTTTGATTGTTTCTTGCTGCTGTGGGTTTGTTTGGTTTTTTTGGGGGTCTAGGCAGCAAGCACAAAATTCCAAGGATAATTTGTTTGTTAGATGAAACTTTTACCCACATCAGGTTTCCTTCATGAAATCACTGCATCATCAAGTTTATGCACTTTTGAGAATGTTTTGAGTCCAGATTCTCTGGATTTTTTTAATGCTGTATTTTAGTGAGTTGTCAATGAATGTGTATTTTAGTGAGTATATTTATAGCTAAAATAGAATTGGAAATTTGTTGGAATTCTACAAGTTGTCACTGAATGTGTTAGTCTTTGCTTGCATGCCATGATGAATAGGTTTCTGTTTGGTTTATTTTTGAGAAAAAGTAAGCAAATATTGCACCTATTGACATGACTGTGATGTATATCCAAATTAGTCAGTCAGATATTTACATTAGAATGCTTCTCACAATTTGATTACATTTACAAATGGTAATTTTTTCTCTCTAAATATCTATAATTCTTATACTTCTTCCATGCAGAAAAATGTAATATGTACTGCTTTTGAAGTTTATTTAACTTTGCTATATAAAAACTGAGGATAAGATACTATATTCAGTCAATTTATAGATGAAGAAAAGGAGAAAATATCACAGTGTATATCTTTGATAAAATTTTGTTTTACCTAACCTTTTCATTCAAGTTTTAAATACAAGTTAAAATGACTGTTATCCACATTCTTTTTGTATATTATATTTAAAGTATAAAAAATTATAAGTATAAAAACACAATTAGATGAAAAAAAATGTATAGTAAGCTTAATTAAGAAATATCGTATTTAATTAACGTTACAAAACTAAAACTTGAGAAAAATAAATGTTTTTATGAAGATATTAAATGCAATTCTTAAAGTAAAAAAAAAAAAAAAACAAGAAAAAGGAGGAAAAAGGAATGTCATAATTTCTTGTTTTTAGTTTACATGGCAATAACGTGAGGACAATGGATTGGGTTAATAACAACCAGGTTAAATATCTTTTTAGTCTCTATACTTTGAGGCGATTTTGGTTTTAGTCTATTTTCAAATTATGGTACAATTTAGTCTTTCAACTTTAAAAGACTTTGGTTTTAGTCTTTTTTTACCAAATTTTTTAAACTTTATTTGTTATTTTAAACGCTTTTTTCAGTTAACATTGAAGTAAAAATGCGTGTAAACAATCCAAATGTTATAATAAAACGTGCTTGAAACAATAAATAAAGTTAAAAAAATTTGGTAAAAAGAACTAAAACCAAAGTTTTCTAAAGTTAAAGGATTAAATTGTACCATACTTTGAAAATGGATTAAAACCAAAATCGGCTCAAAGTATAGGGACTAAAAACATATTTAACCCTAACAATAAAAGTAGAAATATGCAAACAATCAAATAAAATTAACAAAAAATATATTTAACAAAGAAGAGTTTATACAAGATAATTTAGTTGATTAATGTTATAATCAACTAAGTAATTTCAGACAAATAAATTTGAGTCAGTGTTTTAAATATATTAATCACTAAAAAAACTCCAAATTAAAAATAACTATTGCCCAAACTTTTCTTGTTTATTTTAAATAAATTAAAATAAATAAGAACATCATTATCCTATCTCTTCGCCGTTACTGTAAATTTTAATTTATTCGACTAAATACTTTTTAGTTTTCATATTACGGTAAGAAACTACAATTAACAATTTACTAAACAAAAAGAAATCTCAACTTTTTTTTTTCATAATATATTCATTAAATACCATTTATATTTACTACACACATTGTCTAAAATTCTTCGCATGACCAAAACAGTTCCATCAAAAATATAAATTATTTATTTTAAAAAAATGAAAGCCAAATGCATACTTTGGTTTTTAGTCAACTGTTATTATTCATGTAATGAATAGAGGAAGTAAGCTTAAATAAATGTTAAAATGTACACCAAAAAATAGTACAAAGAGGTATTTATTTATTTACTTAAAACTCAAATAAAATAAAATCAAACATTTAGCCAAAAATAAACATAAATAAGCTAAACAAAGTTATAAACATCCTCTCACTTTTAATTTTTCTCACACCAGACATTTCTTAATTAATTATTTTTTTCGTACTGATAGAAATTAAAATTAAACTATGGTTTTGTGATATTGTAATTTACACAGAAAGACAAAAAGTTGGGACTATGTTGGCATGCATACATTAATTACAATTCCAATGAGTCACAAGCACCATCATTCTCTTCCTCACAACCTTTATCTGTCACACTTGATACAAACAAATATCATGGCTCATATTTCAATACCAATATTTTATATGGATTAAATATGTTTTTAAGTTCTTATATTGTGGGATGATTTTGGTTTTAATCCTCTTTCAAACTAAGTTATAATTTAGTCATTCAATTTTAGAAAACTCTGGTTTTAGTCCTTTTTACCAATTTTTTTTAACTTTATTTGTTGTTTCAAGCACGTTTCATTATAGCATTTGGATTGTTTACACTGTTTGACACATTTTTGCTTCAATGTTAATTGAGAAACACGTTTGAAACAACAAATAAAGTTAAAAAAAAATGATAAAAAAGACTAAAACCAGAGTTTTCTAAAGTTGAAGGACTAAATTGTACTTAATTTAAAAGAGAGACTAAAACCAAAATCGTCCCAAAATATAGAGACTAAAAATATATTTAACCCTTTTATATTACTATTTTTTGCGATTTCATCTGAACAAAACTTAGATTACTGCACAGTTTACTCTCACAGTTACATATTTTTTGAATAAAGTATAGGGAGGCTCCATCAGACCACTACTTTTTTATCATATCAGATATTTTTGTACTACTTTTGGCTTTGAAAGCAAAATGAACAGTTTTCAATCTCTACACAGCCCTGTTTGCTTTAATTATATGGAAATTAGAGAGAAAAAGTTCAAGAA
Source organism: Vigna radiata var. radiata (assembly GCF_000741045.1). Classification (NCBI taxonomy): domain Eukaryota; kingdom Viridiplantae; phylum Streptophyta; class Magnoliopsida; order Fabales; family Fabaceae; genus Vigna; species Vigna radiata. The sequence goes on along the minus strand of NC_028356.1, from coordinate 3,258,300 downwards.
TTCAAACCTTGCAGACAAAATAGAGCCAACTGTGATGCTGCCAACTTGGACAAAACTTTATCAGTAATTATGAATGAACCAACACCCTAGCCACAAAATGCATAAAGAAAAACCAAAATGTCTTGTCACATTAATTTGTCTTTCTTTATTATTTATTATTATTTTGAGTGTTTGATCTCTAATCAATTTGACAGCTAGCAGATTCACTACCACCATTTATGGCATCTTTATACTGTGGTAGAATTTCAAACTGAAATCTTGATTTTGGCAGTGAAAAGGTGCTGATTAATGGGAATGTAGGAGGTGACAAAAGATTTTGCAGATAAGGAAAAAAATGGAGACAGATAAAAGAAAAATAAGACATCATATAATAAAAAATGCAATCATATGAACTGTTGTTTGAACAATAAATGCTTTAATTAAGCGCAACTAACATGCATGTACACAAGCTGTCTCAAAGTTTGTTTCCTCCCACATGGCTGTTTTTGTCTTTTTCAAAAAGATTACTTTTGATTTAGAAAATTAAAAATTTCTTTAATGCAAACTCTGGTTTAATTCAAAAGATGAGTTTGATTTGACAAGGGCAACGCAGCAGGAATAACTCCAAAAAGCAATGGAACTGTCAGTGACAAAAACTGAAAACTACTTTTCAAGAAATAACTAAGAGCTGCATATGTTTGTTGTATAAAAAGATTATGATGGTCATGAAGGAAAAAATAGCAATCAGCACATGAACACATGCAGGTAGAACATTTCAGCTATACCTACACAAGTTCAAGCAAAGTTCAAGGCTTTAGAAAATATTTTTGAGTCCAACGATGAGACTATATAAAACTAAAGTCAGTTTGTGTCAGAGGTATGTTCTGTCTTGTTTGGAGATTCACTTACATTCTTGGAATCCTATTTCATAGCTCAAATATACAAAGAAGTAGAATCATGTCAGTTCCTAGCCTTCAAAATCTGCAATTTACTTGACAACAAGGCAGTATAAGTCACAGTAAATCATAAATTGTTTCTATCAGATTTAAGTGTCAGCTTTTATGCAGTGTGAAAGAAAAAGAAAAAAAATCAAACACTTTCATTCTTCATGACAATCATGATTATTGCCACATCAACAAAGAGTGCAAGTAAAGTAACTGCAGATGCTAAAAGGCCTGCTTCTTATCAGGAATTACAGGGAAAACAGCACCCACCTGTGATTTTTATTTGCATTTGAGGGATATGATGATGGCAATAAGCAATGATTCAGTGTATACAAATAAGCAAAATCAAGAAAACAAGAAGGGAAAAGTAATCATAAGTTTTGCAGCTATGAATATTAAATAATAATACACATTTCAACTTGGATGACAGAGATTGTGATATCTAAGCTTCACATGAGAGAAGCATCACCTCCAATATGCTTAAAAACAAAGGGCGTGTCTTAGTATATTTCCATGAAGAGTGGTCTGTGATAAGCAGTGTTGAAATCCAGAAACTAGCATCATACTGATACAGTCAATGCTGTAATAGACAAACTGGTTTTCATAAACAGGTTACAAAATGAAACAACTTTGTTGTCCAATGTGAGGACAATGTCTTAGTAAAAGCATTTCCTGTTTTTAAATCAGAATTTTCTTTCAAGAACCAGCCAATCCAATTGCTGTCATAAACTGCTGCTGTTTAATCCAACTGTTTTGAAAAAAAGTTCAATAAACTACTGTTCTGATCAAATTGAAAAGGAAAATGCTTATTTTACACCACTTTCACCAACTCAAAACCACTTTGAGGGATATTTTGATGATTAAAAAAATTAACCTTTATATTATAAAGAGAGAGAGAGATTCAAAGGTAAAAAACTCGATGAAAAAGAAGTGTGTTTTTGTGATATAAAAGATTTTCAATTTGACTGTCTAAACTGTAGCTGTTAGTACTATTTAAAATGAATATATTAATATGGATCAATAATCTTGCATAGCATGAATATTGAAGATGTAAGACACATACAGTGATGATTATTAACAGTATCATGATGGGGATATCTCAATATTGTGTTATGCATTTCCACTCTTTTTAGCAATACTATAGTTATAGCCGTTGCAGATAGACCATGGTGGTTTTTCTACATGTAGACTATGCAATGCCACAAAAATTGGTAAAAGACTATGTAATAAAAAAAGTGAATAATGAAAGAAGATATAGCAATGTCATACCCCTTAGAAATGGATTTTAGGTCTAACTCAAACTCACAAAATCAACTTGTAAGGTAAAGTCTGCATCCCACTTATATATTATAAATTAGTCTTATTTTTAGTTGATGTGGAACTTCCAACAATTTTGTCATACAGTGGTTTTGCACAGGAGAAAGTTATGTATTATCTATATGGTGTCTCTCCTAAGTCGTCATTGAAAAGGTTCAATTGGATCCTTCATATAATTTAGCAATGATGTACGTAATTCTTGCTAAAGAAATTTCTTTAAGAAAATTAACGTGAATCTTTTGGTTGGAAATATGAATTCTATGTGTCTTTTTTTCATTCACCATTAGCTCAAAATTTCATGCATATCTTAAAGTTTCATCTTAAACGGTACAAAAGTAAGTAAAATCTAACTTTGAGATTATTTTTATCAAAATAGAAAAATAGAAACAGGATGGTTGAGATTTCAAATGAGTTTAATTTTCCTATTAAATAAAAATGAAAAAAGATAAACATTATATAAAAAATGAAGACTTATAAATTTATTATTTTAAGATATTATATTAAAAACATTGTTAAGACGTTGCATTGATATTATATTTTTTTGGATAATTCTCTCTAAAAGAACTCACCATTTAAATATTCTCTTATATTCCAGTGATTTAAATAAAATTATTAATAGAAGAAATATTAATTGTAAAAGAATAGTTTAAAATTTGACTGTAAGTTTAAACCAAGTTATTTTATTGAAGATTAATTTTTTTAAAATTTATATTTTGACGCAACATATTTAAATTTACATTTAGAAAACTAAATTTATTAACATTAATATTTTGTAAAACAATTTGATTTGAATTGTAATTAAAAGAATTTTATATAAGTGTCTATTTTAAAGATGTTTTTAAATAACTTTATTTAAAATTTTAAAAAATATAAAATATAAAAGTATCCATAATTACATACAAATATATATAAAAAATTGATATTTTTACACAGTACCGACAAATATGCCATGAATAACGAAAACAATTTTTTTTAGACAAGGACATCAAATCCAAATTTTTTTAGACAAAGGGCATATCTAATCCAAACCGTTATCATTCCTAAAAATTTAGACAAGGGCATATCTAATCCAAACCGTTATTATCCCTAAAAATAAGATAACTTGAGTTGAGAGTCTGAGCTAATGTCTTGAGTATGATTATGTGTGCAATTTCAGTTTCGAATAGTGATTTTTCACAATTAAGAACAAGCTATTCGTTATAACTTCCACTCTTTTTAAAGAAATTGCTGTAACTTTTCACCCTTTATTTTAGATTTACGCATCAACTACTAAGTATCCAGTTTAGAAATTTGATTAACTTTAAGTATTATTCACTCACTCACTCTAACCATTATTGTCAACTTTGTGATTGTTTCTGTGACTGAATAGTTTGTAATTGGCATGTGAGCGCAAAAGCATGCAAAATATTCTTGGATGGTTCACCCACTGAGCTTACCACCAACAATCATCAACTGTAGAATCATCAGAGCCAACATCAAATCACACATTTTTCGGTCTTTTTTCATTTTATTCATTCAACTTTCTCCCACTCATTTTACAGAGTAGGAGAAGAAACAAACTGTCTCGGTAAACTAAATAGATCTTTCCCTTCAAATGGAGAACCCCAGTCCCGGGAACCAGCAGATGTCTCAGAAGAAGCTACTCCACCATCTTGCAGTCCAGGCAAGGGAACAATACTCCCATTTGATGATTGAGAAACGACTCCTGAAGCATTTGAGTCATACATCTGAGTATTATTCTTTGAAAATGGTGAAAATCCTAGCCATGAACCGTTTGACCTTGGTGAAGCTAAACTTCTATCCAAGGACCAGTCTATGTTAGTATAATCAAACTGCATTGACCCACCAGTGCTCCAGTCAACTGGAGAGGTTGCCCCTGATTGACCAGCTGATCCTAGTCCGGAAAAGAGTCCTAGAGAAGTAGCAGCAGCAAGCGTTGGGGTTGCACCTGCTCTATTCCAATTGCTATTCCCTTGGCAGGTTGCTTGGTGATCTACTGAATTGCTGCTGCCACCAACAAACTGTGGTTGAGGTTGATACTGAAGTTGGTGGTACCTTTGATTAGAGCTAAGGTAGTTTGGACTGGGGCTTCTAGTGCTCGGGGCATGAGATAAAAAACCATTAGATCTCACAGCATCTGGACCGTTAGTTGTATACCAAGTAGCAGCTATTCCAGGAGGCGATGAACTCATAGTTGTGGTTGGAACTTGCTTTGCATTTACAGTTTGGGGCCACTGCATCATGATTAATGGTTCCCTGGATGCTACAGGTTGAAGGTTCTTAAACTCACCTCCAACAGGCACATAACGTGCTTCAGACTTAGCAGGCGGGGCTAATATTTGCAAAGGTGATTGCAGGGAATAAGAGACAGAAGAATTAGATCCTGAACTTGGCCACTTTTTATCAGCTGGTACAGTAGCCTGTTGGGGCTTAGCCCATTCAGACTTAGGTTGGATTCTCTTTACAGGTTGCACATTTCTATTACTGGAATCTGAAGGGACTCCAATTGTTATTGCAGCCTTTGTATAGTTAAATTCCTTGTCATCTTTTTTAGGTTGATTTGGTAAAGGAACAGCTTTTGTTTGTGGCCTTGAGCTCTGACTTCCAACTCCTGACTGCTTTACATTATTATTGATGAGAGGATCACCTGTTTCCTCTGGCTTTGGCGGAGCAGATGGGGGATCAAGTTTCAACTCTCTCAGGGTTTCAGCAGCCTTATCAAGATCACCGTCACAGTTAACAACTGCTCTTTCAACCTCCTGTTTTGAGCAATCGTACCTGGTTACCATGTCTGCAATCTGAGCTAGCTCATCTGATATGTCAATTTTCAAATTGCTCCTACGTATGTTTGTATCCTTGTTACCATCTGCTTCTTCACCACCTTCAAACAGCCACGCTACTGATTCCTCAACCCTACCTTCGTTCAATATCAGTGCCATTGTTGCTCTTTCGTGAGAAAAGCCCATTGCAACAAGCTGCTGAGAAAGTGCCTCCAGTTTCCTCGACATGAGATAACCAGTACACCGCTCATGCAATTCCTGTGCTCGCCTTTCTTTCTGCCGTTGATGTTTCCTCTCATTTTTCTGGCGGATTTTCTCTCGTTTGTCATTATCAGCTCCTGGTACCGAGTCTGATCTAACAGGGGCATTAGAACTTTTCTCTTTATGTTCTTCGGACTCACCAGACCAACTACCATTGTTAGAAACAGAATCATACTCGACACCAGCAACCACTGAGTTGACAGGATGCTCATCTGTTTCATCTATGTTCCGAAAACGACCATTAGCATGTATAGGTGAGGTAGGTGTCGATGAAATGTCCAGTGTATGGAATGTTCCTAATAAGGGGTTATAAGCACTGGCTGGAACACCAGCCACTGCATTACCAGATCCTGTAGGCTTTGCAGCAGCTTTCTGGGCTTCCTTGCTAGCTTTTTTGTCTTTAGACTTGGATCGGGATGCAGGAGACATCATTACAATAGCCCTGTAACATTTAAAAAAGTTATTGTGCATTGCTTTATAACTGACTACCAAATAAACACAGGATTACATGCATCAACAAAGATAAACAAAAACTCTCACTACCCCCCCGAGCTAAAAGTCTCTTCATATAACTTATAAGGAACATCGTGTGTGTAGATCCTTTGGCAAACGAGCAGCCACTTCTGAGTAACACACTAGGCACTACTAAGGGGAAAATAAAACATATGAACAGAGGCAAAAAGAGAAAGCAAAGAAGTCAAAACAATAAGGGCATGTTATAAACTTAAACAGCACAAAATAATATATCTTCTCCCTATAACGAAGTTTTAGAAAAAAATCTGTTTTAAGGAATGAGGAGAGGGAGAGGAAGGATTTCCTGACCGTACACTCAATGTATTTTGTGAACAGAATATAATCACACAATAGTTCTTTCATCAACTGTTACTAACTTCATCTATGCGAGTGCAGCTGCAGAAATTTATAAAATTACAAATCTGGGCAAAAAGCCAGATCTATCTCTGCACAGGCATTGCTAGGTTTCAAAATTCAGAACGTTTCAGTAAAATCTACCATAAAAATGCACATTACTGGCTATTAGTTTTTCACACAGTAATTGAAAAGACAAAACTGAGAGTAAGTATCACAAAGTCAAAAATCATTTTGCCCAAAGTTTAGCCATTCAATCATGCCCAAAGTTTTAACCAACATTCCATGTTCTCCTGTCTTCCATTTCTGCATTAATCAATACAGTAAACAAAAAGAATGGTCTTCTAAGAATATACTCAGACGCGAATAAACAGCAAAGCTTGTAGTCAAACTGAAACAAAAGCCTAAAGACTCCACAACTTTCACACGGTCATCTCATCCGGAACAAAAACTTAAATTCGGATAAGCAACCAAAGCCCACAATTCCCTATAACACTGAGATGTAACACCTCTATCTAAACAACGAAAATTCTCCATTTTCTGGCCAAACCAAACAGGTTGCCTAGAGCTGGGAACTCAACGCGAAGAAACCTATAATCACAGCTAACTCAAAATTAAAAAACTGCAATCAAGGTCAAACGAACAAGTATCAGCATGAGTCTCAGGCTGTTCCCTCTCGAGGATCCACTTTATCCCCACTTCACAATCCAAACAGACCACAAATTCCCAAATCCCACGAACGAAAAAATGCGAAATCCGAATTACCCAGTTCCGTGATTGCACGAAGCTCTAAACCAGACAAGCGGCTACTAGTTCACCGACAAACGAGGCGACACAGGATCGTAGCTGCAGTTTGAGATTGAAGGAGAGAAAAGTGAAGAAAAAAAAAAGTATACCAAGAAAAAAAAGTACAAACCTAGGGTTTCGCCGATAGAGCTTTGATGTCAATGATGACGATAACGATGATTGGAAATCAGCGATGAATGGCGAAATGGTTAAAGGGAGGATGCAGACAGAGAAAAGAAAGATAGGTTTTTCGAGGCTCAAACTGAATTTGACAGAATTAGGGTTTTGAAGATCTGAAAATGATAAAAGGAACAAAATTATTAAAAAAAAAAAAAACTAAATAAAAGAGAAGGAAGGAAACAGACATATATTGTTATTACATAAGTTTTATATTTTTAACCTTTGTAATAATTTCTGAAAATAATAAAACGAGAAAAATTATTAAAAAAAAGGAAACAGTATATTGTTATTATTATTACACAAATTTTATATTTTTAACCTTTGTAATAATTTTTGAAAATGATAAAACGAGTAAAATTATTAAAAAAAAAACTAAATAAAAGAGAAGGAAGGAAATTTTAACTCCTTGTAATAATTTAGTTTAATGTTTTAACTCTTGTAATAATATATTTATTATTATTATTATATAAATTCTATATTTTTTAACTAAATCTTTTAACTCTGGTAATAATTTAGTTGACAAGAATTTAGGCACTTATTTATTTATTTATTTTAAAATTCAAAATCTAACCTATTAACATTATATATTCTACTGTTAATAGTTTCTTCTATTTATTGGCATAAAAAAATGAACTAAAAAATTATATATTAAAATTTAAATTTCTCTTTTAAACTTAATATTCTCGAGAGAAAACAACAAATATAATAATGATTAGACTGTGTTTTTTTTAATGAAAAGAACATATTATTAATTTTATTTAAATTATAACCCAATATTTACACTGTCCATTTTTTAACTAGTTACAATAAATTTCAATATTTATATTAATTTTAATTTTATATAGTTAATTAAATAGAAATATGTATTAATATTTTTATTTTAAATTCAAAAAAATTATAATTAAATTATAGATTTTAATGAAAGTCGAAAAAATATCTTATATGAAAAAGTAACTGTGTATACACTAAATTGATAATTTATTTTCTGTATTATAATCTTTATAGAAAAAAAGTATAGGAAAATAGTGAAATCTTGTGTAAAAAGAAGTAGGTTTTAGCTATTAACGGATGTTTGACGTGTTATATAATTAATATATTGATGTTAAAATATTTTATTATGTAAAATTTTTATTTAATTTAAGAGATTATTACATGATAAAGGGTTTTACTTGTTTTTATATTAGGAATTTATTTATTTCAGAGTTTCGATTAAAGAAATTTTGGTCATTCATGAAGTTGTGTCGCAGTTAAGTTTTAGTCATAATTTTACGTCCTAAAACACTAAACTCCTATTAGTTTCTACTTTTTTTTGTTTATCTAATCTCTTTTGCATGCGATATGTGGTGTTTTTACATGTGTCATTCGAGTCTTATAAAATATTTGTTGTTAAAGGTTAAATATGTTTTTCGTCCCTTAATTATCACTGATTTTTTGTTTTAGTTCCTACTCAAAACTTTGATGGCTTTTAGTTCTGGTAATATTGAAACATGTAATATTAATCCTTAAAAATAGACCGCATTAACTTTTGGTTGATCTGGAAAACGGCGAGGCCACGTCTTTTACCAACTTCGAATTATACCCCAAGCATTGTACTTGAAACCTTCGAATTAGGGCTTGAAACCTTTCCCCAAATCGAAGGTTTCAAGCCCTAATTCGAATGTTTCAAGTACAATGCTTGGAGTATAATTCGAAGCTGGCAGAAAACGTGGCTTTACCATTTGTCAGATCAACAAAAAGTTGACGTCGTCCATTTTTAAGGACTAATATTACATGTTTCAGTACTATGAGGTCTAAAAGTCATCAAAATTTTGAGTAGAGACTAAAATAAAAAATCAGTGATATTTAAGGGAGGAAAAAATATTTAATCCTTTTGTTAATTAACGTATATTTTTGTTTATGTGAGTTATAGGTATAGAAGAAAACAAACATGAATTAAGTGTTTATTATTATTACATAAATCATATATATTTTTTAAGTCTTTTGTAATAATTTAGTCTACAATAAATTTAGATGTTTTAATTCCCTTGTAATAATGTATTTATTATTATTATTATATAAATTTTATATTTTTTAACTAAATCTTTGACTTTTGTAATATTTAGTTGACAAGAATTTAGGCACTTGTTTATGTATTTATTTTCAAATTCAAAATCTAACCTATTAACATTATATATATATTCCACTACCACTAGCATAGTTTCTTCTCTTTATTGGTATTAAAAAAAGTCAACTCAAAAAAATTGTATATTTAATTTAAATTTCTCTTCTAAACTTAATATTCTCACTAAACAACAACAAATATAATATTTTTTTGTAATAGAAAGAGGTGTTATTAATTTTATTTCTATTAAAGCCTTAATATTTATAATGTCCAAAGTTAGTTTTTAACTAAAAACAAAACACTAGTAACTGTGTACACATGTTTAACAATAAATTTCCATATTTATATTAATTTTAAATTTATATAGTTAATTAAATAGAAATGTATATTAATATATTTATTTTAAATTCAAACAATATTATAATTAAATTACAGGCTTAAATGAAAGTAAAAAAAAATATTATATGAAGAAGTAATTATGTATACACTAAATTAATAATTTATCTTATAATTTGTTTATTTATTTATTGTTATATAAGTACCAAACAAATAATTTTAAGATTATATATGTGGAAAATATTAAATTTAATTTGGTTCTTGTATGGAATTAGTATGAAAAAGAGAGTAGTAGAGTTGGTTTTGAAGTTACTGTTATAGTTTAATAGGGATTGGAGGACTTGTAATTTATATAGAAAAATTGTATGGAAGGTGTGCAATTTTGTCTAGTAGAAAAAAAAATTGTACAAGATTTGCATTTTTGTCCATAAAAAATTGTACAGTATAAATTTGTACTTTTTCTCACAAAAAAATTATACAAGAAAGTTTACCATTCGATCCGCATAAAAAATTGCAACGGAATAATTTGAATTTAGAAAAACAATGAAGTTTTGTCTGAAAAAATTGTACAATATAAGTTTGCACTTTTCTCGAAAAGTTATACAATAAAGTTTAGCGTTAGTCCACATAAAAAATATATTAAGAGAATAATTTGTAAATATAGAAAAAATTGTTTAAAGATTTTTAATTTGTGACAAAAAAATTTGCATATTATGAGTAATAATATTTTTGTTGAGTATTTATAATATTAGAAGAACAAATTTCTTCTATCCTTTTATTTAAATTTATACTTTTATTTTTAAATATGTTTGAGTGATTTCTAACCATTATTTTTATTAATAAGTGGTTTTATAATTTAAATACTACAAAATTAATATCATATATAAAAAAAAAAACTACACAACAATTTAAATACTATCAAATAAAAAAAATCATTATTTACGTCTCTTCTCAAAATAACATTATTTTGAAATATATTTATTAGTCAAATAATTGCATATATGTAATGTGAATTATTTTTCAATACATGATGTTGGATTTAAACAAATCTAAAAAATAATATTTTAAAAATATTATAATTTAAAAATAGCAATATTTGATTATTTTAATATTAATTAATTTTAATATAAATAGTTTCATTTTAAAAAAGTTTCATTATTTTAAAACATACCATCATTTTAGAAACTATTATTATAGAGTTTTTTAACTTTTTTTAGGAGTTCTTCTCTTATGTTGGTTTATTTATTTGAAGATCAGAAATCACCTCAATGACTAGGTTAGGGATGACAAAAAAATATGCGGACATAGGTTTTCGTGGATAAAATCTATGGCGGATAGTTACTACTCACAAATATTTATTACCCGCGTGTAGTGGGTATTTGTTATTCAAAAAAGATAATTTGTATATGTTTTAATTAAATCTAATTAAAAATAAAATTAACTTATATTTTATTAGGTTAAATTTAATTAAAATCAAATTTTAATTTATATTTAATTTAATTTATATTATATATATTTTTTGTAATTTTATTTTAAAAATGTATAAAATATTGTTTTTTTAATTTTTTACCAGTATCGATGGATAACCACGAGTTTTAAAATATTCATGGTATGTTTTAAGCGAGTACCCGTGCAAGTAACTGGCGGGTTACGGGTAGGCACTATCCGTGCTCGACCCGACCTCGTTGTCATCCCTAATCACAGTAGCAAGATCTTCAAGTCTAGCCAATCAGATTCTCCAAAAGAGTAAGTTAGTTTCTGCTATCTTTTTTAGTCGATCTCGTTTCTTTGCATGCGAACCATAGTGTTTTTGCATGTGTCATTTAAGTCTTCTAGAAGACTCTTTTGATAAATGGTTCTAACCGTATACTCTGATTATCTTTCTGTGAGTTGTAAGTGTAGATAAAGTTCTTTGAGTGAGTGGAGTCATCTTAGCTCTTGTAGTGTAGTTAGGTCCTTTATAAGGTAAGGTAAGTGAACTACTCCTTTTTTATGTTGCTAATGATTTAATGTGTTGTATTCTTGGTTTGGTTTGAAATTTATAAATTTGGTATGTGAAGTTGTTGATGCAAATTTTATTGAATGTGTAGTCTGATATTGAAAATATTAGCAGTGATTGCTTGTTGAATGTATTGGTTTTAGGTTGCTTGAATTAATAGCACTAGTGTCATAATGAGTTGATATTTGCTGTTAAATTTTAATGTGATAGAATGATAGAGTTATAATTAGTTGTTGGTCTTAATTGAGGTTTTGGTAGGTAAATTTCTATAAGAGGGATTTTGGAGTTATAATTGATATTTGGAAGTTGCCTTTAGGTCACTTAGAACTTGTCTAGAAACCTTGGTTAACCAAAAATTTGATGATGAATGGAAAATTAGTAAATAGGTAAAAGCATAGGCTAGTTTGGGTCTAAAAAAGGGATTTTGATAGGTGAGATTTTGAGATAAGGGTTAAATGGGGAAACTAAAGTTTTAGGTCTGTTTGTAGGCTATTTAAAACTTGCTTGGACTCTTAATTCACAAAAATATGTTTGGTAATGTGAAAAAAATTGATATGTTAACTTTTGAACGATTGGTATTAGTTTGTGCAACTAAATTATAGCCAAAAGATCAAAATGGTATCTTATTTTGAGTATAAACATGTTCTTGAGTCAATTATATGGTCAAGGATATTAATTTTGGTCATTTGTACGAGTCTTAAGTGTAACCAAACCAAAAAAATCGTGTTAATGTCAAAACTAACAGGAATAATCAATTATCTTACTTAATAATAAATTATTTTAGTTAAAATGTCATCTGATCTTCAAAACTCTCTAGAATAATCGATTATCTTACTTGATAATCGATTATTTCACTCGCAATGTAATCTTTGCATCAATTTTCTCTGGATTAATTGATAATCGATTATCCCTAAAAAAAATTGTTAGGTAAGTTCTAATATGTTTTCTTTGCTTTGGGTTCCTTATTTGGGTAAGTTAGTTTACAAATATGTTATACTTAATTGATTTGAATAAATGGATATTTATGGTTTATGAACATTTTTATGTGTATGTTTATGGTTGATGAATATGATGGTATGATATCGATGATTTGTGTGATTTCATGGACCTCGTGGCAAGACTTCATGTTGGTATTTCAATGGTTATGAGGTTGTTCCTAGGGTGGAGTTTACTAGTGTGATGTATTGATGTTGGAACTTAGTCTTATAAGTTATCCTGACACTCCAATAATCATTGAATCTGAAGTAGAGAAAAAAGTTATGTGGTGAGGAGTAGCAGGAGGTCCTAGTCTCTGGTCTGGTGTTCTTTGGCCATAGGTGGTAAACATACTAGCCTTATGTGGTAGCTAGGTTCCACCATTACAAGTGCAACAACTTGTCATAGTCTGACATTAATACACGTATCTAAATGGTCAAGTATGATGTTATAAATCTGTTTGATTTCTTGTTTGAATCAAAGATGTAATTATTATGTATGTTTTAAACTAAATTGTATAAATGATCTTTTGGTATGTTAGCTTACCCTTTCTTTTTTGTGTTTGTTTGTTTGATTTGTTTCTTTTCTTTTGCAATGATCACCTTAATGGTGTAAGCTTACGAGATGTCTCTGGTGAGAAGGTGCTGGGAGGAGATGAAGTTGAGGCACAAAGTAGGATGTAGTATTTTAATTTCATTTGTTTTTGGAAGACCTATTACATTTTTAGTTTAGTGTAATATCTCATAGTTGTGTAGGATCTTGTATACATTATGCTATTATAAGTTATTTATGAATTTATGTGTTAGCAACTTTTAGATTTTCTTTGAGTTCACTATTTTGTAATATTGAAGATGTAATAAATCTCGTAGTAGTTAAATGCTATATAATTAGGACGTTACATATACAAATAAAAAGAGGAACATCTTTTTTAACTAAGAAAGCTTAAATTTTTAAGCAACTTTGTTAATTGTTTAGTTAATGTTATAAATTTACAAATATAAATTCATATTTTATTTTATGAAACATTTTGGTGTATTATTTTTATACTATATTTTGTTATTTACATGTACTAATTATGTCTTTTAAATTTTTTAATTATTATATTCGTAATAAACCAATAAAATAAATTATTAATATTATCTAGATCCTTACATTTAAGTATTATGCACATTTGAACATAGGAATGAAAGAAATCGTACTTAAGTATATAAGTATACGAGAATACAATATAATCAAAGTCCTTTCAATTCAAAGTTATTTTCAATTACATAAGTCATTAAAGGCATGTAGGAAACTAAATAAAACCATATTCTATGTCTATATGCATTAATCCACAACAAAGGATTTTGAGCACAATTCTCAATCTATTAGTTAGTACAACCATACAACCTTGTAGGCTCACACTATAGTAGTGATTATTGTAAAAGAAACACAGACAACCAACAAATAAAAAGGGTAAGTAGATTATAACTTTAAACAAACTAAAATAGACTAAACATATGCACTTACGTCGTCTAGGGCTTGCTCCACTAAAACCTCATATCCTTGTATTAACATCCATCATGTGATCATTTCAAAACATACTACAAAAAAACCATACAACAACGGTAAGCTAATATCAAAAGAATAAAACATAGAATTCACAAAATAACATATAATATTTAATTTCAACTAAGCACAACAACTAACATATCTGACATCTAGACTCAAACATTCGGATACATGCATTATTGTCGAGCTATGATGAGTAATGCACTTGTAGTGGTGGAACAATTGGCCCACCCCAAGTTACCATACAAGGCTAGTCCGTTAAAACGCCCTTTTGCCAAGGTAAAGCCCCCAGACTATGACCTTTTGCTACTATCACCACATGTCTCGCCCATTTATACTTGAGAATAAATGATCATTAGAGTGTCAGAATAACCCCCAATGTTGAACTCCTACAAGAATACATACATTACTTGAAACATCCATCAAGATTTTCACCTTAGAAACTTTTTTCAAACTATAGTTCAATACATATATAGAGATAATCAATTATCACACCTAATAATCGATTATTCCAGATAAAATTCATGCAAAGACGATTTTCTGACTGAAATAATTGATTATCAGGTAAGATAATCGGTTATTCCAAAGAGCTTTGAAGAAATGATGAAATTCTAACTGGAATAATTGATTGTTAGGTGAAATAATTTAATATTCTTCTTAGTTTTTTACAACAACTTGATTTATTTATTTATTTTTAATTTAGTGCACCTTAAACCTATCCAAATGACCAATTTGGGATCTTTAACACTAAGATTGAAACAAAAACATGTATAGATGAAAATGGAGTACCATATTTCTCATTTGGTTAGAAATAAGATGCACTAGACCAACCTAACCACTAAAAAACCACTATAACCAATTCTACACTTTATATCTCAAAATTTAGCAAACTAAGAATCTAAACAAGTCACAATTGACTCAAAAACAAACCTCAAACCGTCAGTTTTAACACAGACCTACTCCTTTAGATTTTCACTTGTTAAAACGCCTAAAATGAACAAAAAAAACTTAACTTATTGACTACTTACCAACTCAACATCATATTTTTGATTAATTAGAAGTCTAGACAAGTTTTAAATGACTCTAAAATAGACCCAATAACTCAATTTCTCCCATTTGACCATTACCTCAACTTCTCGCCTATCAAAACTCCCTTTTTAGATCAAAAACCAATCTATAACTTAACCTATTGTTTGTTTCCCAATACCCATCAGTTTGATATAATTAAGACTCTAAAACAACAACATTCAAAAGATCGTACAAGTATAAATTCACAATCATTCATGACATCATGCATCAATTAGCCAAACACACACATCAAAACATAATTATCACTAAACAACCATCTCAAATTTATAACAAAATAAATCAAACATCAATCTTACTCCCTAGCAACAACCATTCTTACTTCTTAATTCAAAATAAAGAAAATCATTAGCTTCCCTTACCTAGTGGGAAGCATAAACGACTTTAAAAAGTAAACAACCCTTTATTCCTTTTAGAGAACACAATTGTACCTACAAGCAATAGAAGCTTTGACCAAGTAAACTATTAGGATCATTGATTGACAAGGAACAATAAGAGAAGCTCGAAAGACACATGTAGCAGAATAAAATTGCATGTTTTTCAAAGAAAATTAAACTAAGGAAAAAAGAGTATAAACTAACTTACTCTACAAGGAAAACTGATCGAATGAAGGTGAAGAACTCGCTATCATGATCACCTAGATAATTCCTGATCGTCAAATAAATATCTCAAAAGTTAGAACTCTTAAAGAGAAGAGAAAAAAAAAACTTAAATGATGAATTTTAGAAAGATAATACATGTTTTAGATGATAAAAGATGTTTATAAAATTTTATTTATATTATTAAATTATTTTAACATTCAAATACTCAATCTTATTATTTTAAAATACTTATCAACTTTAATATTTTTTTAGTTTCTTATCCATAAAATAACAAATAGAAATAAGTTGAATGAAAGTAAATAAAAATAATATAATTCAAAATAAATAAAAATTTAATAAAAAATATTTTAAGCTCATTTCCATAAAATGACACACTAACAATATTCTTTAAAAAAAAAAGTTAAAATTTACTAGTCCAAATTATCTCCTTCTCTCTTTCTCTTTCTTTTTCTCTCCTTTATATCTTACCTCTTATTCACTCTGAATTTATAAATTATAGACTAAGTTTTATTTTAATTTTTATTTATTTTTTTCTTAAGTCATGATTACTCAAATTTAATGAAGAGACAAGCTTATCCTTTTTTTTTTTTTCTTTTACTTTCCTTTTCTTTGAAGTTCTTTAAATGATAATTTTTTAATATATATATTCTTTTCTTTTTCTTCTTATAAAACTTTTTATTATTATTTTCATTTTACTCATCCACGATAATTTTTAAAAATTAGTTGATCTGGTTTTTTAATTTCTAACTTTAAGTAGATAAAATACAAAACATTTTTTATATGAATTTTAAATATAACTATTTAAAATAGAGATATTGCATAATCTAAGACTACCAAAGTAGTTTTAAATGTTGTTTCAAAGATAATTAATATTTAAAGTTGTATAAAATACATTTTATTTATATATATATATATATATATATATAAATTATATAAAGTTATTTTAATTTGGAAAGAGAGAAGATTGACACTACTCTAAAACCAAAACTTTGAAATAATAAGTTTATGAATATTTATTTTTATATAATATTTTATTTTTTTATTTTCATTATGTGTAAAATGGTATATAAGTCTAACCACATAAAAAATTAATATCGTTCTCAACTTAAAAATTTAACATAATATATTTATGAGATTTCATTTTTATACAGTGATAAATTTTCTCATTTATACTAAACATGGATTTAAACTTATATTTAGACTTCAATACATTTTTTTATTTATATAACAAATTAAAAGATAATGTATAAATTTGTAAATAACAGCATAGAAAAAAAATACAACAATTTATATATTTTAGAATTTCATGCCTATAATAATGGAATTAAATTTGGATTATTTCAAATTTATTTTATAAAGTATGTTATTTAATTTTAATAAATATTAAAATACAAAATTAAATATAATAAAAAATATAACTGAAATGTATACGAGAAAAAAACTAAGATATTTTTATATTCTCTCTTCTCTTCTCATATGGTCATATGGTTCTCTCCTTAGTATATTAAAACACAAATTCACGGTTTCTTCTTAATTTCCACTTAAGAATAACACAAACTCTTTTTTTTTTTCTACTTATTTTTCACTACCTATTTTGTTCAATATCTTAAGAAAAAAATTGTTTCACTCTAACTATTTTGTGTGTTTTTATTTTTTTAAAATATTTTGTATGAAAACTCTTCGTAGAACGTAAAATGAAATCTCAATTTGATAACCAATTTTTACAATAGACTTCTCTTTTGGTAATTATGTTTCAAAATTTTAATTTTGATTCAGTGAATTAATGAATTTAAAAGAACAAAAGGGTATGTGATTTTTTTGATAGTTATAAAAAAAAATTTAAAAGAAGAAAGGATATGTGACTTTTGATAGTTATAATATTTATATTATATTACATATATATTTTTGTTGTATTAGTAATAATAATTATATATATATATATATATATATATATATATATATATATATATATATATTATTTTTTATACAAACTTTATCGATTTAACAAAAGATAATTGCGTAACAAACAATATTTTATTTTTAACTAAGAATAATTATATTTAAAATAATACTTATCTTTAGTTAGGAGTATTAGTCAAAAGTTATTGCAGTCCAACTAATATCAATGGATCTAAAAGTATTTTGCTTGTATTAAGGAATACGTATTTAACAATCAATGACTAAATACTTAAATAATACTTAAGCTTTTAGTCAAAATTAGTTTAAATAATACTTGGAACTTATAACTATACTCTCTACACAGTCAAACTGGTACAGTTGACTGAAAACTAAAAATAAATATAAGCTAAAATATAAAAAATCATAGAATATATATTCTTTCTTTCTCTAATTCTAGTCTATTAAATATTAAAATATTATTGCACTGTTTTTTTTTTTTAAAATGAGAAATTAATAAACTCATATTTAAAAGATAGCTTTTAACTGAATTTCTATCAAACCAAAATCATAGTTGAATAACTTGATTCAAGATAATACATTACAGAAATAAAAAAATAAAAATACCATTTAATATTCGCTTCTTATATTTTGATTCGATTCTTCACATGTTGTATTGTATTTTAGTTAATCTCAAAATACACAAAGAATAGCGTATTTTCTTTTCAGTTTACTAAATACAACAATTAGATTTTTAATATTTTCCCTTTTAATTATTTATTATATTTTGGTTTCCATTCTCATCAAAGTAACTTTTAGAATTAGACATTTATCATTTTTTTTTAAAATTTTTTCTTTTATGGTATCTGCTATTCAGTTAAAGTACCACCAAATAGAATTTGCCTCATCTATTTGATATCTTGTATTTTTAAAATAAATTAAGGTAAAATATTATTTAGAAAAAAACTTTAAAAATAAAGTTACGTTTTTAAAATGAACAAAAAATCTATGAAATCTAACAAGATAATTATATGTTAACGAGAAAAAAATATAAACAGGAAGATAAAATCGGCTTTATGATTTAATATAAGCACTGAAATCTATTATTATATATTATAATTTAGAATCAATTTCACTTTATTTAAAATAGGAATTCTGATTTATGAGATAAAAACCAATTCATTCAATTGAGATCGTGAATCAAAATACAAAAATATCTAACATAAAAAATACATGTAAAGGGTACTAAATACTTTTTCCATATAAATTATATTATCCAATTTTGATTATTTTTTCCATCATTTAATTCTTACTGATTTTTTTCCTCCATTAATAAACAGCTTAATTGAATTTTTCAAATTTTAAAAACAAAATATTTTTTTTCAAGATTTAATTAAGTCCATCAATTCTAACACTACTACTAATTGAATTTTAAACTTGAAAATATATTTGTTTAAAATAAATATAAAAAATATATTATATTAAAAAAACTCAAGATAAGTATTATAATTTAAATGTTTGGAAAGTTGGGTTAAATTAGACATTAGAAGAAAATAAAATTAGTGTTTTAGAATATAAACGAACGGTGAATATGAAAAGTTTGAAACCGTAGAAGACTCCTAAATTAGCGCTTGGTGGAAGGGGGAAACACTTCCCAAACCCAAACACAAGACAAAACAAAAATAAAAATATAGTTTTTTTCCCACTTTGTTTCTTCGTCTTCTTCAACGTTAATCTTGTTTTCTTCCGCTTTATAAAAAGTAAAGTGGGGTTTGGTCGTCTTCTCCAACCGTTTTTTCTATTCACAGCATGAGGAAGAAACTGGATACTCGTTTCCCTGCGGTAAGTTTTTTCTCTCACTTTCTTTCTTCATTCTATATTTGCTATTTTTATTTTGTCATTGGGCTCGTTTTGTTTCCTTGTGAAAAATGGTGTTTTTGGGTAACATAGGAGATGGGTTTCTCTTTGTTTTGGATGTTCTGTGGTTCATGTTTTGACGGGTCTAATGCTCTGTATTAACTAACACTCAGGCTTTATAATTCTTTGGCCTTGAATTGTTGTTATGTTAGTGAATATTGTTTTAGGATTTGTGCCCATTGGACTTTAGTTATTTTGGATGATATAAGTATTCTTTCCGAAAGACAAAGAAACACAACCACCCATCTTGCACATTTGTTCTTTCAACTATCTTTTTTCTATCTGAAAGTCTTGATTCCGGGAAATCTTAAGGAATACAAACATAGTTGTAGTTCTATTAGAACAAAGTATTTGCTGATTTTTTATGTAGTGCAATGTATTCAATGAGGAAGAAAAAAATGTTTTGAAGGAGTGATTGGTGCACATCTTAATTCTTCTTTATTATGGCTGTCTTAACTGAGATTTCTTGGTGTAGATTCTTTTTCGTTTTATTGTCTACCTACTTTGGAAATGGGTGTTGCCCTTGTAAAACAACCACGTGCTTTGTTTTGGTTGTGGAATATCATTTATCGATTTTAGGATGTAAACCTTTATCTTTATTTTGGCACTGCTTTATGTCATATTTTGTGTATTGGAAACTAGGACAGAATGTTATTTGTAGTATTTATTCCCCTTCTAACCTTTTTCCAAATTTGGTATACATGTCTATTTAAAAGAATTCTTTGAATTTGGTGCCCCTCAAGCAATGGTATTTTTTGAAGGGATTGTTTATTCCTTTGTAGAAGCCACTGCTTCCAAGTATTTTCTTTGCTATAATTTTTGAGGATTGCATATCACATATCAATTTCACACATTCTTAAACAGAGTCCAACATTGCCATCGGTAACAACAGAAGTCTTTTCCTACTAGTTGTGGTGGAATATATGAATCAAACAAAGCTTCAATCTCCTGTTATAAGTCATGTCTATAGGCTAATAAAATCATTTAAATATAAACACAGTTTTTGGACTCGTTGGTCTTCTGTGGCCCACCATGTTTTCTTACACTACTGTTGACCCCCTTGTACGTATTTTTGATTGATCAATTATGTACGATACTTGCTTAACTTTTGTACTCTTACTCTTTACTTCTTTTAGGAGGGTAGTGGTGGAATTTGAGCATTGTTTACTGTTGGTGGGGTAGGATAACCACAGTTTTTTTCCCCATTAGGCAACTTATGTATTTGGTTTCTTTTAGTTGAAAATTTTGCTCTTCATTCGTTGAGGTGGAATTTCCTTATTTTGAATTAACTGAATGCTCTTCTATCTTCCATGATTTGGTTTTAGTCATTTCAGTAATAATTGTGTTATCTAATAGAATTGGTATTTGACAGGCCAGGATTAAGAAAATAATGCAAGCTGATGAGGATGTAGGGAAGATTGCAATGGCTGTGCCTCTTTTAGTTTGTAAGTAATTTTTCATGCATATTCTATTTTTCCTTTTGTCTTCCTCAAACATGATTTACTTTTGGGCTTTTGGGAGTTCGTGAGGAATAGTCTCTGATTTGTGATGATTCATGTTTATGCGTTGCAGCTAAAGCACTAGAGCTATTCCTACAAGATTTGTGTGATCGAACATATGAGATAACTCTGAGGAGGGGAGCTAAGACTATGAATGCTTTTCATTTGTAAGTGAAATTCCTATTTTTTATAGTTTCGAATTTGTCTTTGTCAAGTCTGTACAAAGTGGTTACAACTTTTACAAATCCTGCACGTTTCTTTGGTTTTGGAAATATGGTTATGAGAACATCACATCAGGTCTAAATTTCTAATGATAATATGCTTAGTCTCATTTTAATGTCTTAGGATTCTTCTACAGATTTAATATTCCATTTTGAGTGACATTAAATTCCCTCTTCTGCCTAACATGATTAAACATATTAATGACATCCATGGAAGAAAATGTTAAGGTGGTCTTGCTTTTGGAACACATGCTTTTTACCTTCTCTTTCTGGTTTCTAAAAGGTTTACTTCCATCCTTTGCATTTGCAGAAAACAGTGTGTGCAGACTTTTAACGTCTTTGACTTTCTGAAAGATATTGTCAGCAAGGTTCCTGATTTAGGCGGTTCTGCTGCAAATTGTGATGACCATACTGTCAAGAGGAGGTTTGTGCTTTGGTTAATACTATTGTTAGCGGGAACTAGTTTCAGTATGCTGAGTTTTGTCTATTTTATATTAGGAAAGTTGCTGAAGATGATAATGATAGCCACGAGGAGCCCAAGAGAAATAACAAGGTTTATCAACTGTATTCTATTAACTTCAGAAGTTAGCATAAATTTTCTTGTGTGATGACACCTTTTACCGACTAATTATCATCCACACTGAACCTTTTTTCTGGTTACAAAAGAATTTAGTATAGTCATTAGGAAAGTTCACTAAGTGGCTGGCTAATGAATTCAACTACATATAGTCTTTAAAACTTTATGAAAGTTTTTGGTGAAAAGTGATATTGTAATTGAGCAAACAATAGAATAGGACTTAACCTGGAAATTATAGGTAAATGTTATCTGAATAATGATTTTTTTTCATGATTTGAATAGGCGGAGCCGGGACAAACCAGTGGCAGAGGAAGGGGTAGGGGAAGAGGAAGGGGTCGTGGCCGTGGAAGTAGAAATGTAGATCAAGAGATGAATTCACAAGCCAAGTGTGCAGAAGATTCTGATGCATTGAAGCAAAATGAGAAGCAGACTCAAAGCAATGAAAGCATGGAAAACGCGTCATCACCTGAAGAAGTTAAGCAGACTTTTCCAGTTAGCAAGCCGGCTCAGGTGTCCATTCGAAATTTTGACTTAAACATGGACCCAGATGAGAATATGGAATCGTTAGCATCACCAACTGCTGTTCCAACTAGTTCATCAGCAAAATCAATATCAGAAGAGAAACATCATGAGGAATATCCTGGATGGTCCTTGTCTGATATGGAAAAAATGACCATTGATCCCATTCAACTAGCTAACATAAATGGAAGGATTGATGAAGATGAAGAGGATTATGATGAAGAAATGTAAATACACCTGTGTTGGTTTAATGATGACTTCTCATATAGGCCACTGACTAGAAACTTCTAATGGAAAACTAGAGTAGACTTTTTAGGAGCAGTGTTAGACAGATCCTTAGTAGTTAGCAAGATTAGGAGGGATGATAGGCCATTCATTGATTGATTAATCTCCTAAGAATCTTTTGTTTTAGGCCAAAAGTGGATACATAGTGTTGAAATTAGAAATAGTCAAGGTATTGTAATTTGAGAAATTTTACATGAAGAATTTGGGTGAAGTGCGGCTTAAAATTTCAACAAGTGTTTTATCTGTCATGATTTTGTTCTTTCTTAATCAGATTCATATCAAGCTTCTCATCCTTTCACATGCTTGTTCTTCATGTTTTTGAGAGAGCATATCTGTGGAACAAACTCACTTCCCTCCTTGCAGAATGATTTGCATCATGGGTGAGTTTTGATTTTATTTTGTAGATCCTAACAAGTTTTGTTTTCTATATGTAACAAAAAGATGAGTAAGATGAATATAAAATAAGATGTATTTTCCCTTCAATAGTCTCGTGAAAGAAAAATATAAAATATAATTTAGTACATTTTTTAGAAGGTTTTGTTAGATTTTCTTTAATACAATTATGGTTGATGCTCTTAAAAAAATATACTAATTTGATTTTAAAAATTCCAAATTGGGTTTGAACCCATTGATAATAAAAAAGACATGCATAGTGGCAATTTCAGTGATTTATAGAAGTAATGTGGTTGTTCTGTAACTTGGTGTTATAAAGGTGAATAAACTCAAACAACCATAAAAAGAAATCTGTGTTTTTTCTTCGTTCTGAGACATGCGTGTTTTGCAGAGTCACAATTTGAATGGGAAGTTTATGATAGTGATAGAGTTGAATCTGCAATTTTGTAATGAATAAACAGGCTTTGAGGTAACAACAACAATTTTAATAATCACAAACATAGACATTCTTAAAAAAAACATCATAACTTACTGTATCAAATATGAATTAATAAAATTTTACCTTATACAACACAATATTTTATTTACAACATACATACATACAAATGTTTATTATATAATTTATCTAACCTATAGACTTATGTGATAACTTTTATAAACTCAACTCACCAAGTTAAAATGAAAAAAAAAAAAAGTTTTATCCTTTCAGAAGGATGTTAGTCCATAAGAAATTAAAAAAAAAAGTTTAGTTAAAAAAATCACAAAATCAATTATTAGTAATCAGATTCACTTCATTTTATATGGTTATTTAATAAACATTTTTTAAAACTTAAACACATCCTCTTATGTTACATAAATTTTTAATCATTAGAAATGTATTCAATGATACAAATCACAATTTGTGTAAGTTTTTTTCTCTCTTTTTTTTTTTTAAAAAAAAAGGAAACCAAAAAACTTTCATATACATGAATTAACAACTCCTACAAATAAAATTGTATATACATTGATTTTAGTTTATAAAAATTCATTTTTTTTCATATTTGTTTTCTTCAAAGGACTTAGTGAGAAAGCTTTGTTGGGATAAAAGGAGCATCTTACAATGACAAATGATAACATAAGAGACGAGTCTTTCATTCAAATCAATAATGTAAATGTCCTTTATTTGGCAACAACAAACATGATGTAGAAAGGATATACTTATATATTGAATAAAAGAAAATCTATAAAAGTATTACATGGTTTTCATACTGTATAAAATATGTAAAAGAAGTATATAATTATAAAAAATAAAATAAAATTAGAAAATAAGACTAATTTTTAAGGTTTCAAAAAAGAACGGACATAGCCATATAAAGCATCATCATGTTTATTCTCTGGCCAGATCAAGTCACCCAAAACATCTTCATTTTCAGGTTTTTTCTGGTAGGAAATTTCTTTGGCATTTCTCATATTCAACTCCCCTTGCATGGAAAAATCATCTTGTTCTTGCGAAACCTTTGGTGGATAAAACATAGACTCCAAATACCCATTGCTACGTGGAGAACGTGGTTCATAATACTGGTTAGTCTCTATCATTGACTCTTCAAATGTTATGTCATGACATGATGGCAATGGAGGCAACTCTGATGTCGAAAAAGGGCCATTTAAACATGCATAGTCATCATACGCGAACTCTCCCAGTAACGCATCACTGCATTTATCAGTTATTAAAACTTGTTATTTTGAGATGTAGGAGAGTGACTCTAATGCAAGAAGGCAACAATCATAAAAAGATTGAAATGTTACAACTTACAAATCTGCTTCAGGTAGTTGTAGTTTGTCAAGTACATCAGGCAGTTGCATTTCTTGAGGTATGCCAGACGGTTCCATGTTTTCACGTACCATAGGAATTGCTTGTACACACAGTGATTGATTTGGAGTGTTACTGGAACTGTTGAACACCACATGTGGTACATAAGATGATGTACCATGTCGTTGTAGTTCTTCAGGCACCTCAGACAGTTGCATTCCTTGAGGTACGCCAGACGGTTTCATGTTTCCACGTACCATAGAATTTGGTAGTACACGCAGTCGTTTATTTGGAGTGTTGAACACCACATCTGGTACATAAGATGATCTACCTGCTTCAGGTAGTTGTAGTTGCCGAGGTACCTCAGACGGTTGCATTTCTTGAGGTGGTTTCATGTTTTCACGTACCATAGAAATTGGTTGTACAGGGAGTGGTTGATTTTGAGTGTTACTGAAATTATTTAACATGGCATGTTGAGATGATGTCCCTACTACTTCGTTACCATGAGTGTAGGTAGCTAGAGTAGTGTTTGGGTTGTGGGCATCTGACACAGGTTTTATGCCATCTGGGTAGAGGTCTAAGCCAATTCGTTTCCTTTTCTTCAGTCTAGTGTTCCAAAAGTTCTTGATTTCGTTGTCTGTTCGTCCAGGCAACTAAACCAAAACATGGAAGAACATATTAACATGTAAGTAACTGGATCAAGAAAGAAGTGCTTTTGAAAGAAAATATGTGAAGTAAAAGAAGATTCAAACCTTCTGTGCCATTTTAGCCCATTTATTTCCCATCTCCGCATGTAACTCAATGACTTTCCTTTGTTCTTCTTTGGTGAATGCACCTCTCCTTAGATCTGGTCTTAGATGATTTGTCCACCTTAAACGACAACTTTTGCCACAACGAAGTAGTCCAGTGTTTTGCTGCACTATGTTCCAATTTCCTGGTCCATGTTTTGTCACATATTCTGCCAGTATTGCATCTTCTTCTGCTGTCCATGGCCCTTTCCTTAGATTATTTTCCTGTGACTGATTATCATTACTTTGATCCTCATTTGAGAACGAAGACATGCTTGCTATAAAACTAGAGAAATCAAAGTTAGTAAATAATATAATGTGGTAAAATAGAAATCACCATTAGGTTGATACTTGCCAATATTATAATAATTGTTTTAGGGTTATTATTAAATTGGTAATGATATATATATATATATGAAAAAGTTGTTTTAACATCACCATTAGTTTATGTTTGATTTTTTTTTAAAAGTAAATTCGAACATACTAATAAAATAGTAACATGTATTCTGTTATTAAAAAATTGTTAAAAATTATTGTTAAAATATTATATGTGTGTTTTCTTTGGTTTTGATTATAAGTAGTAATTTGTATCTCCACATACAACATTATATTTTATTTAACAAATATATGAAACTATGAGTCTAATAAATATCTAGTTTTTTAGAAGAAAACAAAGATAACTAAGGGAAACAGTCATGCATTCTAAGAAAAATTTAAGAGATTTGATGAGAAAAATACCTTTTTCTTCACCAAGCAGTTCAACCTATATGATTAATTACTGATACTAGTTTTTGATACGGTTTGAAATCCTGCAGTTATGAACTGTAAAAAACAACTTGTTCAGTAAATTCCCAAAACTCTCAACCATTTAAATCATGGCACAGCAATCTGCAAGAACTACATTTGCATGGTTTTGCATGATGTAACTTTGAATCAAATTTATACGTGTAACAATAGAACTAACATAACTAATTATCTGTTCTTCTATAGTCGAAGTCCTAATTGACTAAAACCAATTTATAAAATATAAGTTTGTGTAAACTTCACATTTTTTGTTGGATTGAATTAGATTTAAATTTTTAATAATACAGTATCAAAGTCATGGTTAGAGTTGCTGGAATATCTATGTAGCATTAATTATGAATCTTATGAAAATATCACAACAAATATGGATAGATTGGACCAAAAACAAATATGAAAAAACCTAACCATTAATTATTTACCTCTAAGCAAGTAGAAGAAAGGTTGCTACCATCATATATGAGTTTTTACTCTTCAGATGTTGTGTGGAGAACTAGTAAACTGAGTAAATTATTAATTGTGAGGGAGATGATTGTATTTAAATGAGTTTGGTATATCTTCTCTTATCTATTATTATATGATAATAAATGCTATCAGTATCTTTAATCACTTTTAAGTATAATAATATAAAAAAATTAAATTTTAAATGGTAAACTAGTTATATTTTAAACGATCTAATATACAACATATAAAAACCTTTATCTCTTTTTCAAAAAATTTAAAGAAAATTATAAAAAGTTTAGTTGATTAAGATTTATTAATAAAATATTATCAAGAGAATAATCAAAATCTTTTGTGGTTAAGATTTTTCAAAATTCAGATAAACGCCAAGATAAATTTTATATATATATATATATATATATATATATATATATATATATATATATATATATATATATATATATATTATAGATTAATTAGAGTGAAAAAGATATATTGCTTATTATTTTAACGAAAATTATACTAATAATAATGATTATGTACTAAAATCAATCAGTGAGAACGAGTTACTTTCAGTATCTAAAAAATATTTACACAAAAAAAAATAGATAGTTATAATAGAAAAGGTCATGCGGCAAATAAAAAATTAAAAGAAATATTTCTATTTAACTTTTTTTATTTAGTCAGTATAAGAAAGGTTGAAAAGTAAATGCTAAATTAAAGGAAAAAAAATTGAGGACACATAATTTTATATTTTAGAAAAGATAGCTATATTTAAAGATAATTTTGAAAAAAAAGATTATATATACTAGTAGTTTTAATCATTTAAAAATATTGATATTCTCAATTTTTATTAAATATTATTTATTGTTTCCTATATTAGTCCCAAATAAATTTTACTAATATTTATTTGTGAAACAAATGAGAGTAATGTATTTATTGATATAATAAAATTATTTCAATATCATGTTTATATGTATTCCTAATAATTATACAAAATTTAAATTATATAAGTATTTATATTTATTATTATAGATTTTAAAACATTACTTACCTTAATAGTAATTTATAGAATCGTTAATGAAAAATATATTTCAAGAAAACATAAATCATATTATAATTTTGAAAAATTACAGTATTAGTTATTAATTCCATGTCACAGTAACGTGCTGATAAAAGAAATATTAATGTATTTGATGAATTTTGAAATAATTTAGCATAAAAATAAAGGCTAGAAATATGTAAAAATAATTAATCTCTTCTATAAATAAAAAGTTTGGTTCGGCTGAAGGTGAATAATAATAGATATTAAAATTTTAAATTTATAATTAAAGTAATATAAAAGGTGAATAAAATATTTATAACTTTCAAACAACCATGAGATGAAAATAATAAAAGAAAAAAAGTAGTAAGTATTTTATCTTAAAAAATATAATTATTCACAGTAGGATTTATCCAAAAATGTGAAAACTAAAAGAGAATATATTAAAGAACGAAAAAGATTAATAATTCTTAAAGTTATTATTTAAAAAAGACTCACAAAATATATTAAAATTATGAATTAGATATTGATTTAAACTTCAATTATTTATCCTGATGAGTTATAATTTGTGATTTAGAGATATTATTATTTCACAATCTTCTAAATTCTCTTGGCAAGGTTCTTGGGTCAAAGGTGAATCTTTCCTTGAATCCGAGACGAAAAAATTTACAACATTTTTTAGAACAAACAAAGCTACTGATGCTTATAATTTAGAATCAAACGCAATTCTCAAGACTCCTTTCTTGCTTNTGTTAGAAAAAAAGTTTTATAAAAAAAAGTAATATAATCTTTCATTTCAAGTTTCTTATCAATCAGGCGACACCCGGATTTGAACTGGGGAAAAAGGATTTGCAGTCCCCCGNTTTTGAGAATACTCCCCCCTTTTCTATTGAAAAATTGAAAAAAAATCTTGATACAAATCGCAACCGTTAACTATTCATTTATCAATTATTCTTGAATATTTGAATATAAAAGAAAATGGTTTTTTATGAATGAGATCAGAAAATAAAAATTGATAGGACAACTAGGAGAACATTTGAAGTGCATTAATTTCAATAATAGTTGTACCAAAACAAATATATATCTTATAAATATGAAATTTCTTAAACTTATGTCAATTGTAACGCTGATGCATGTTCAATATTAACATTGTCCTTAAATTTATCAAAAGTAATTTTTTCGTGAAAACAAATTCTTTTGATAAATTAAAAAACAATAGTAAATCAAGATTATTCAATTCTTTAAAAATACTATTTGGAAATATTTTTGGAAAATTTTTGGGTTACTACATACTTTTATTTACAATGGAACATCAATAATCACATAACTCTTAATAATTTTTTTTATTGATTGATATTTTTAATTTTGAAATGTAAATCTTTTTTGAAATTTTTTATTTAAACAAAAATTATAATTATCAAACAAATACAAAATTTAACATAATAATTAATAATCTTTAATATTTTAAATAAAATTTTACTTATCAAGTTAATCGAGATTCAACATGATAATAAATTATATTTAAGTTTATTATAGATATGAAATATTTTCCATACTCTACATGATAATTAATTTTTTTAAATACTTTATGTGAATAAAAAATTTAATTATCAAATCCGAGACCCATGATAACTAACAAATTTTGACATTATCATAAAAGTTTGTAATGAATTTTATCTGAAAATATGGGTGCCAAATAATAAAAGAGTGAAATAAGGATTGTGAAAATTAAAAGAAGGGTTCACCCCAAAACTGGTTTAAAAAAAGGTTTAATAGGTTCGGAGGTCCCTATATTTGGGGGTTTATTTCAATTAGGTCCTCCAATTTTGGAAGTGATCAATTAGGTCCCTAATTTTGTCAATTGGAATCAATAAAAGTCTTTCCATTAAATGCAGTTAACGTCGTGAAGTTTTTGAACATGTGCACGCTGACGCTTTCAGATGACACTGTTTCAAGTGCATAGGAGAATTATAAAAGGGTGAAATCCCTAAATTAAAAGAGATTTCACCCTTTTATAATTCTCCTATGCACTTGAAACGGTACAACCTGAAAGCGTCAGCGCGTGCCACATGTTCAAAAACTTCACGGCGTTAACTGCATTTAACGGAAAGACTTTTATTAATTCAAATTGACAAAATTAGGAACCTAATTGATTACTTCCAAAATTGGAAGACACAATTGAAACAAACCCCCAAATATAGGGACCTCCGAACCTATTAAACCTTAAAAAAACAAAGAAAATAAAATTGACTGCAATAAGTAAATACGCGGGAGACAAACAGTATAAATCTAACAACGCATTAAGGTAGAGAGGTGCAGCAAATGAGACCGCGATCCAGCCCAATAACAACGTACACAAACAGGGGTGTGCGAACTGACAATCAAAATGCCCAGAAACACAGTACAACCAACAGATTTTATTATAGGGGTGCAGAAAATAAATGCAACCAGCCCAACAACTAACATAAATGGTGGAGGATGCAAAAATGGGAGTACACCAAGCAAGGAGTGGCCCAGGTTTGCCGAACTAGCTGAGATTATGCCAAATAAGTTAAACATGCAACTCACACAAATAATGTACTACATATAAAATGAATTAAAGATGTGCACTGTAATTTATATAATTTTAAATATTAAGTAATTTTAAATACTATATTTTAAAGATCAAGCCAATATAAACTTAATTAAATATTAAAGATAAAATAAGTTAAATGTTGATTAAACGTACAAAAAAGTATCAATTACTATACAAAAATGTATAAACATATGAATATAATGACATTCGTTTTTGCTGTTTTTAGTTGGATTGACCCATAACCTTTAATGTAGTTTGTTTTTAGAAATTGAAAAAGAAAACAATATAAAAATATTTTTTTTATTTGACATTTTTATAAGGAAATAATCACATTAAAAAGACATTTGGAATGCACCAATCCATGTACAAAATATACCCAAGATTCCAAGAAAAAAAAAAGAGAGAAGGGCACTAGAAAAGTAAAGATAAAAAAAGAAAAAAAGCAAAAGAAAAATACATATGTTTGTTTGAAGAAAAAAAGTAACAATAAAACGATAAGTAATTGTAGGGTTCAAAAATTAAAATTAAATAATCCTACAATTGTAAAATTTATATTGAATTTTATATTATGAGTGTGGTAGACAACAATCCTAGGAGTAACATGCAAAATTTAATAAATCTCATTAAAATAAATTCGGATACTATACTAAGAGAATGAATTATAAAATTGATTGGCAAGGTAATATTTATTTTGACTTATATACTTTAATTGTGATTGTTCTTTAACAAAATGTAACATTTATCTACTGAGATGAAAATGATAAGACTTCAAAGAATATGAGCTCATCTATAAAAATTGATAGCCAAGTTGTTTGTAAAAACTGACTAGAGATCCACAAAAAAGAGGGAGACTTCCAAATGTACTATTGTTACCTGCCGCAGTGATAATTTATTTTTGAACTTGGCTAATAAATTACTTTGATCTGACGTGATAATTGTTTATTTTCAAGCGATCTCACATTAAATATAAAATCAAAATACTTTGATCAATATGATAAGTGATTTTTTATTTTCAAATTATTTTAGATGATTGTGATAATTGCTTATTTTCAAATATTCGAATTAATATGATGTTTGTTTAATTTTAAATAGCTTCATCGTCTTTGGTTCGATGAGATGATAATTTACTTTCAAATGATTTCAAATTATGGAGAACATTAATTAAATTACTTTGACACAATGTAGTAGTTGTTTATTTTCAAACGATGGGTTACTTTGATTAAATATAATGATGGTTTATTTTCAAACAATATTGAATTAAGTACAATCGAATTACTTTAACGTGATATAATGATAATTTATTTTCATAATACATGTAAAATAAGGTTTGTTCTCAGTTATTTTATCTTATCTTTAGTCTAAAACATTAAGAAAAATGATATTGATAATTAATAATTCCTTTTACAATTTTCATTTTTTTCCTTCATATTTAAGTGAAAAAAAAAAACATGTGAAGTCCCAAGATAAAGCTGTCAAAATGGGTCATAATCCGTGACTTAACCTAGCCTTTCATGGGTTCAGGTCGGGTTGGATTTGAAAAAATTGTATTTATTTTTTTATGCGGGTTAGATTTAAACCCAGCTCATTTAAACCCGACTTATGCGGGTTGAACCCGTGGTGGGTCGGGTTGGCCCACCAACTCACCTACCTAATTTTATTTTATTAAAATTTAATTTTAATTTTATAAAAAGATATTTATTATTTTTTTCCTTGAAAATATTATTTAAGTTTCCTATTTTCAAAATTAATTAAACAAGGAAGTGAAATTTGTTTAGATTTGAATTATAGAAAGTTTTGTAATTTTTTTTATTTAAAAAAAGTTGTAATTAAGTGAACCAGTGAGTTAACCTGTTTACCCACCAACCCGTGGTGGGCCGGGCCGGATTGAGCCGAGTTACCTGTTTTGACAGTTCTATCCGAAGATATACTTTGGGTGTTGCTCCCTGCACCTCTCCAAGTGGGACCTGTACCTCCCTACTATTTTAATTTATTTCAAAAATATTCTACACCTCCCCACTATTTTCTTTTATTCCAAAAATACCCTACACCACCCCACTACCTTTAAAAATCTTTCTCTTTCTCTCTCTACATTAATCGAGCATTTACATGGCTCATTAATGGAGGATTTACATGACTCAAATTTGAACTTGTGATATATTTTGTTAAATAAGTCTGGTTCAATCTTATTTTTACTGTTGAATATATTTTTTTCTTTTCAAATTACTTAATAAATGATAAAATTTTGTTCTAAATTTCTAGAAAAATGTTTATTTATATGTGTGTTTTTTTTACATATAATATCTATAATTTTTAACATTATATTATGTTTTAACTCACTGACATGTTTGACTCAAATAACATGAATAAAATATTTAATTTATTAGATAAATAATATAAAAATATTATTAAATACTTAA